>NW_025920257.1:180453-304919 GCF_902686445.1 Sciurus carolinensis | reverse complement strand
ATTTCTGAATCCACACTTCACTGTACAAAGGCCACACTAAAAACAGTACAAACACACAAACAACACTCAATACACATACTCCAGAGCTCCTTTATAATCCTCTTTATATTTCATCACCTGGCCAGCTATCCTGAGTGCCTAACTGCCTTAGAAGACAGGGCCTTCAGCTTACCTGAGTACCTAACTGCCCTAGGACAGGGGTTAACTGCCCTACAGACAGGGTCCTCAGCTTACCTGAGGACCTAACTGCCCTAGGACAGGGGTTAACTGCCCTAGAGACAGGGTCCTCAGCTTACCTGAGTACCTAACTGCCTCAGAGAAAGAGACAGGGTCCTCAGCTTTCCTCACTACTTAGAGCAAGACCCTTGAATTTGACAAACACACAAACACAAAATACACGCATTTTTACACTCCAACTGTAGTGTCCTTTGCGACCTTTAGTTTTTGATTGACCCTATTTCTTTTTACTATCCCTTGCCCTTAAACTGCTCTGGCCAGAGACTCCTGCAAGGTTCCTAGTTTTCCTGCTGTACCTATTCCCGGAGGCGGATCTTGAATTTTCCCTTGCCCTATTCCTGCAAGGTTCCTCAGTTTCCCCACCATGCAGACTAGTAACATCCATTTGCCATAGAAGATTAGGTAACAGTCCTTTAGGATTAACTCCTATAGAAGGTGGATGATGGAGGACTGTACACTGACCATAAGATTTAACAATAGCACGTACAGTTTCTTTAGTAATGAGAAACTTCAGTTTTAATGTTGTAGAATTAACATGGAATTGTTGATGATAATTTTTTGCTGCCTCAAATGCAGAAAAAATGTGGGAATCCTTAGTTGCTATGTCTGCTACATTATTCCCTAGAGCTAAAGGTCCAAGTAAATTGGTATGAGCTCTGATATGTCCAATAAAGAATTATAATAATCCCAAATCATTTGTTGTAAAGTCCATAAACGATAAAAAATAGTAGAGTTTGAGGCAATAAGCCCTGCACATTCTAAGTTACTGAGAGCTTGAACTACATATAAACTCTCTGAATAGGGAAAAGGAATGTTTGGACTTTATCTAGGTAACAAATAGCTCCAGTCCCTGTTTTGGATTCATCAGTGAAAATCACAGGAGCCTTAGGAAAAGGTTGTTGTCAGGTAATTCTTGGGAATATTACAGAATTATTACTACAAAATTGTACATAAGGATGTTTAGGATAGTGAATATCAAAGTTAGCTTGAGTGGAGCATCTAACAACAGTCCAAGAATCCATGAAATTACATAACCAAGAAAGTTGATGCTTATCATAGGGAATAATGATAGTAGCTGGATGAATTCCAAACAGTGTGATAGATGATTTAAGTGCCTTTAAGATTACTTGAACTACTGCTTCAGGGTAGGGTAAGAGAGTTTTATTGGGTGAACAGGCTAGATGGACCCAAAACAAGGGACCCTCTTGCCAAAAGACTCCAGTGGGTAGTTTCTTGTTAGGAATAACAATGAGTTGTCATGGCTGAGAGAGATCTATACGATCTACTTGGGCCTCATCTAATCTTTTTTGTATAATATTCAAAACCAGACACACTTCAGGAGTGAGCTATCTGGGAGATGTGGGATGAGGATCCCCTTGTAAGATATTAATTGGGCTCCTAAGAATTCTTGTGTAGTATCAACTTGAACCTTTTCAGGGGCTATAATGAGTCCCCATAATTTGAGTTGTTCTATTAATTCAGAGTAAATATCCTTTAAAATATCTTCTTCAGAGTGGCATAATAATATATTTGGAGTATTAAAAATAGGGATATTCCAAGGAGAAGTTGAAGGTCTAATATGATTTGCTTCTAATTGTTGTTGTACCAGTTCTTGGACCGCTTTAAGTTTTTCTAATGTCAGGGGCCACTGAGAGACCCACACTGGTGCATTGGATTTCCAAGTTATTTTTACATACTTTTGTTCAGTGACCCCAAGGAAAAACCCAAGCCTTGGCGACCTCAATTGCCCTTAACACTAATTGGCTGGGTATTTCCCTGGCCATAGCAGCCAAGCCCCTTGGCCCATTTATGACCTTGTTTTACCATTAGATTTTGAGTCTTTTGGCTATAATGGCCTTCTGCAGTGAGTACTAAATCCATTTGCATGAGAACATCTCTGCCCCATAAATTAACAGGTAAATGGTCTAAGACATAAGGTTGAAATGTTCCCTGTTGGCCCTCTTCTTTTTTCCAAGTTAATACAGCACTACTCCTTTGTGGGCTAGTAGCTACACTCAATCCCCTTAAAATTTGTTCTGCTACTTGTAGAGGCCATTCTTTTGGCCAGTCTTTTAGGGTAATAATGCTAGTATCAGCTCCTGTATCTAGGAGTCCCGAAAACTCTTTATTTTTAATTATTAGTTTGAGCATAGGCCTATTTTTTAGATCCATTGTAAGATATGCAAAATCAACCCCAGAAGATCCCAAACCTGCAGTTCCCCTAGTTGCTGTGGTCGATGGAAAAATTTTATGAAGGCTGGGAATAATCAAGAGCTGAGCTACGTGGTCCCCAGGTGATATGGACATAATTCCTTGAGGAGAATGAGTAAGAACTTTAATTTCTCCTGTAAAATCAGAGTCAATAACTCCAGGGATAACTAAGTCCCCTGAGTGCACTAGAGCACCTACCTAATAAAATTCCAACAGTATCAGGAGGTAAGGAACCTTTTAGGTCTGTAGGGCAAATCCTTTAAGGGACTTTCCATGTGCATTTGTGACATTTCAGTGCCCATTAGCTACCGCTAAACAAACCAAAAGGCAGACCACTTTAACTAATAAAACAAAAGCGAAAGCACACACAAACACTTAGTCTCCATCGCTTATCCCGTGAACTTTAACTCTGTCGCTTATCCTGCGAACTTTAACTCCGTCACTTATCCCGCGAACTTTAACCTGGCCAGACTGTACTTTACTTACCCTGTATTTACCTGATCAGTTCCTTCTTTGTAACTCAAGTTCCCGGGTTTCGGCACCACTTATGATCACCCACCACCTGTGGGGACAATCACAATGCGTACGCTCTTCTTGATCACAGGAACCAAAAAAGGGGTTTATTCCACAAGTATCAGACTTATATTGAGAACATCAGCCTATCAGAGAGTAGACTAACAGGAAAGTCAGCCTATCAAGGAACAGTCTCCAGGCAGATACCAGGTTTGCCTCATGTACAACAGCCAACCAGAGTTACTTCCTAAAACTTGTATATGAGTGCAACTATGTCTGGCAAGCTGCCAGGTGCCATCTTAGAGATCAGGCCACGGTGCGGCTCTGGGGCCCTCAGAGCCCGCCCCTGACATTCATTGACATTGACCTGTGTATATTGAATCATCTATATTGACTCATCAGTGTAAGTTTGTTGATATTGAGCTATCTGCTTTGATTTATCAGTTATTGATTTGTCAGTATTGATCCATAGATGTAGCTTCATTTATATTGAACCATCAGGGTATATTCATTACTATCAACTCTTCTGGGTAGATTCATTGTTATTGACATAAGGGTAGATTTGTTGATATTGACTTTTTTGTGTAGATTCATTAATATGGAATAATTAGTATAAATTCTACCATATCTACCCATCAGGGGGGCTTTGTCAAATTGTTTCAATTGGGTAGGTTTGACAATATCAACATATCAGTGTAGATTCTTTAATATTGACCCATTAGTCTAGATTCATTGATATTGACTCGAAGGTGTAAATTCATCAATGTCACCTTAAAGCTGCAGATTCATCAATATCTACCTGTCAGTGAAAATTCATCAATGTTGACTCAAAGGTTTAGATTCATCAACATTGACACTTTGGTGAAGAAAAATCTATGTAAACACTTCAGCATAGATTTGTTGATATTGACCCATAGGCATACATTCATCAATATTGACTCATTGGTGTAGATTTGTTGATATTGACTAGTTGGGGTATATTGTTCAATATTGATTTGCTGATATCAACTCTTCTACTGACTTAAAGGGAAAGGTTTGTCAATATGTATTCAACTGTGTAGATTTGTCAAAATTGGACCATCAGTGTAGATTCATGGAATATGACCCATTAGAATAGTGTCATTAATATCTACTCACTGGTATAGATTTGTTGATATCAATATATTGAGGTAGATTCATCAATATTGACTCAGTGGGGTTTATGTATTTATATTGACACATTGATGTAGATTCATTGATATTGACTCTGGGGTATATTTGTTGATATCAACTCAGTGGAAAGATTTGTTGATATTGGTGGGTTGAAACTGATTCATCATTGTAGATTTGTCAATAGTGACTCAACAATGTACATTCATCAATATTGACTCACCATGATATATCCTTGATGTTCACAATCTGTATAGTTTTGTCAATATCAACCCATTGGGGTAGATTAGTCATTATCAACCAGTCATGATAGATTCTCTGATATCAACTAAACTGGGTAGATCCATCAATATTGATTTGTTGAAATCAATTTGATGATGTAGATTCATCAATATTGACTAGTCCATGTACATTGGTTGATATTGATGTGTCTGGGTAGATTTGTTGATATTGACTCTTTGGTGAAGATTTGTAGATATAAACTTGTAGGGGTAGATTCATCAATATTGATTTATTGATATGGATTCATCAAAGTAGATTCATTGATATCAATCCATTGGGCTATATTTGTTGATATCTACTCTTCTGGTATATTTGCCAGTATCTACCTGTTGATGTAGATTCATCAATATTGACTCATTGGAGTTGATTCATCCATATCAACCCAATGTATACACTGATCAATTTTAACTATTCTGGGTAGATTCATTGACATCAACCCCTCATTGTAGATTTATAAAAATCAACACATCAATGTAGGTGCCCTGATATGATTAGTCAATATCAATTTGTCAATATAGATTTGTTGATATTAACTTCATAGGGTAGATTCATGAATATTGATTCATCATGGTAGATTCATTGGTGTTGACTTTTCTCCTTAATATGTACTTTTATAAATGCTTATTCTATTTCTGTTAAATCTAATTCATCTAATTTTAACTTATGGTATCCATGATATCCAAGATTTTAGATCAACCTACCTAACATTTTAAGTCATTATTTTTTGCTGAAGACACATCCTATAAGAAATAGATATTAACCATTTTAGAGAAAACAACACTATATTGATTGCTTGACCACTTAGAGAAATTAATAGGTACGTAAATTTAAAGACAGTCTTAATTTTTGTCTATTTAGTCAATTTTAGTAATGTGAACTGAAATGCATTTGGATCCATTTTATTGTACATTTATTAATGCTTATTTTTTATTTATATGCCAATTTTGGCACCATATGCATAATATACGGACAAAAGAATATATGTAGATACAACATACAATAAACAGGTATGCATACAGAAACACAAAACTGATATAGAACAAAGAGTTTATAATTTTACATTCCCAGTTATGAAACAAAATAACTTCGGTGTTTATTGCACAGAATGTCATATATAACAACTGAAAAATTAAAATAAAGCCTGTCACAAATTTTTATAAAACATGCATAGGACCTGTGCAGTTGGAGACATAAGTTGTAGAATCTACCAGCCATGGGGAAGACTAAAATCAAAAGTTCATGTGGGATACCCATTCTCCAAGGTGGAAGATTTACTATCATTTTCACTATTGTATATTCTCCATCCTTAGGTCTTTTCAAAAGGAATCTCTTCTTTTCCAGTGTATTTATGAGTTAACTTTTGAATAATTGGAATCTGAGTAAAGACAGTAGAAGAAAACATTAGGCAAGAAACTCAAGTAACACAAAACAAGACCAACAGATACTGGACCAAAGCTGAATTCACAAAAATACCCTGAAGCTCAGAAGAAGACAGAGGCTTTGAAACATGACACAGTATGAAATATTACACAACTGGATCAGATTAGAGTCAGCTCAGACATGAAAAAATTCTGGGAGAACAGGAAGTCCTCAAGAGTCTGTTTTCAAGGACAATATGTACATATGGGAGTCTTTTCACTTTTTCCTTACTGTGAATGTCTAGAAAGAATAAAAAAATGCATGAAAATTAGTGAAGTCCCTGGCATTCTCAGGCAGGGTGCACCTGGCTGATCTAGATTTTCTTTCTTTCTTTCTTTCTTTCTTTCTTTCTTTCTTTCTTCTTTCTTTCTTTCTTTCTTTCTTTCTTTCTTTCTTTTTTCTTTCTTTTTCTTCTCTTTAGTCATTAATGTGGAACTAGCTCAAAGAATAGAATTTCAGAGTATAGAAAAAGAGAAATCAATCTTTTAAGACCTACAGCAACTTAGATTTAAAAGTGACATCATATTTTCTCTGCTTTTGAATCAGTTTTGGCATTAGTTGATGAAGCTTTCATTACATATGGATATTAGGCAGGTAGCAAAAAGTAAGGGAATATACCATTTTGAACATGATAATCAGAAAACTTATATATAGCACAGTTTGACCATTTTCCTAAATTTTTGTAAAATAAGTTCTTCTATAAGATAGATTATAATTTTTGTTTTTCTTCAGAGGCCATTTTTTTCATTCCATGGCTGGTAATCAAGTCAGGCTCAGGGGGAGAATAAACCTAGAATTTGTTCCTTAAAGTTTGGGGCGGTGTTTCCAGAGAAGTGTAACCTTGCATCCAATCTATGAGGCAGAGGGAAAACTAGAGGTGTCTTCTGATATTCCCTGTCTCCTGTGAACCAGAGTGTGGAGAGTGGAGACAGGGGATGGGAGAGCAGTGACTGAGATTGAGGATCTCTGATGACCTTATGACTGCGGCATGTCTGGTGCTTTGGAAAGTTTCTGTGAAAGGGCAGGGGATGTTTAGCTGCTGTGGCAATGCCCATTATGAGCAAGCTCTCTGCAAGACTCCTATCAGCTCTGACCTTGATCTCAGGGGCACAGCTCCTGGGAGGGAAGGAATTCTTATGCTATACAACCACAATGTTTTACCAGCTCCTATTCTCCAGTTCCTGCCTACCTTACAGTAATTTTTAACAATAAACTTTTTTAACAGCTGCACAAATCTCCTAACTTTGCACTTTTCAATTCTGGCTTGCTACAATGGAAGAGCAACATAGGATGTCCTATTTTCTGTAACATTCTTGAATACAAAGAATAATGGTTGCATAGTTTTTAACCTGATAAGGAGACATATAAAGATTGCTGGCCTAACTCTTTAGATCTCTATCTCCATCAGAGAACAGAACTCCACCTGATCCCAGCTTAATCTTCAAGTTCTTTGTGAATATTTTCCAATCCCCCTTTGCCCCTGGTTGGACCTGGGAGTTTGGTTACACTGGTTAAGACAGTTGGTAGCCCATATGGATACAGACACAAGGTAACTTTCTTCATTCATTAGAGTAGAGGACATTCCTGGAGGTGCACCTTCTAAGTCAAAAAAATCCTTAAAGGTAAGGAGGTCAGGGGAGTGAGTTAGAGTCATGTATAAGTTATGGAAAATACAGGCTCCAAAGAAAGGGATCATTATGTGTCTGTCCTTAGAGATCTGCATAGGAAGGGTAATTATTCAGTTAGACAAGTACAACTGTTAGATTTTATAAACTTTACTACTGAAGCTCTGTCCCACTGTTGGTGCTGTGTCAAAATGGCTTTACCAAAATTCCCTTGCTTAGAAAACTGGCAGAAAATGTTATGAGAATACCCCAGATGTTGCTTTTATTGTGAGGTCAAGGCTGGGGATTCACTATGTTGTGGTTAGTCAATGCCAGAAACATTCTGATTCAGTGTATATACACAAAGTCAAAAACAGTAACTTTGGAGCATGTGCATTTGCCTTCATATAATGTGTTTTCAGTTTTCTTTATTTGTACTTTATTTATTTATTTATTTATTTATTTTTTGTGGTGCTGGGGATCGAACTCAGGGAGTTGTGCTTGCAAAGCAAGCACTCTACCGACTGAGCTATCTCCCCAGCCCTTTATTTGTACTTTATGTAAGAAGTCCTATGAAAAGGGCTATGACTGTGTTTACATCAGTTCTTTCTCTGTTTTAACTAAAAGGTTTGAGCACACCAAATATAAGGAAGGAAAATTTTATTTGAGAGTTCACAGTTTCAGAGATCTCAGTTCATGGAAAACTGGCCCTTTCTTTGGGCATTGAGATGAGGTTAAATGTCATGGCAGAAGTGTGTGGTGTAGGGAAGTGGTTAATATGATGAAGCAGAAAGAGACACTCACTCACCAGATACACAATGTATACCATAAAAATATGCCTCCAATGATACATCTCCTCCAGTAACACCCTTTCTCCCTTTAGTAACCACTCAGTTAATCTCATAAGGGGATTAATTTATCAATTGGTTTGGAGGATAAGGAGAACTTTCTGAATTGTTTGATTGTTTCTCAAAGAAGTGTGGAGGAATTGTCCCTAAAGTGAGTATGTGCAGCACAGTACTTTCAAGTGTGTAAGAAAATCTCTTGATTTAATAAGGGAGGGATTACTTAAATGTTCCTGGAAGTGTGTTTGTGTTGAGTAGGAAAGGTTTTCTGAGGTGGAAAACTGGCTTCTTTTCATTGTGTAGTGAGATCTCTCTAAGGCAAGTATAAAGGGCCTTTTGAAGGGTGTGGGAGGGCCCTTTATGTATGGGGAGGGCCCACTACTAGTTGGAAAGGCTCACAGAAGTGCCTATGATATGAGTAAGGAGAACACCAAGTTTTGATGGGAGTTTTATTTTCAGATATTAGAGGAATCTGTGGTGTTTAGGAGGCCAGTCAAAAAAGAATCATGAGAACCCTCAGGTGTCTAAGTATAGCATTTGGAAGTAAGTAGGGAGGGTTCTTCAGTGAGCAGTGAGGTAAATCTGAAATGTTTGGTTAGGGTTTGCTGAGGTGTGTATATAGGATTTGAAAAGGAGTATGATGTGTACTCATTTATCTCTGTAGGGTTTTCTCTCTGAAATGTGTAGGTACAGATTGCAATCTGAGTAGTGAAGGCTTTTTTATGTGTCAACAATGCACTCTTATATTTACAGGGTGGGCTCCTTGATATTTGTAGTGACCATTCTCTGGTATGTGTAGTGTTAACTTGATGAGGTATTTAGGAGAATTTTATGATGTTTGTCTGAGTGCTCTTTACATCTCTGGGAAGGACCCCTGAGGTGATTTGGGAGGGTTTACAGAGTTACTTAGATATGGAGTTCTGTGAATGATAAAAAGAGTTCAGTGAGTTGTTTCCAGAGGGCTGTTTGATGTGAGTAGTGAAAGTTCATTGAATTGTGAGGAGTAGATAAACTGATGTGGATGGGAGGACACTATGAGTTGAGGGCTGTGGTTGGGTCTAGGGTTAGTGTTAGATCCAGGATCAGGTTTAGCATTTGTGGTGTATAGAAAAAGCCTTTGTTGTGAGTGGAAAGGCTTCTCTGTGGTGTGTATTGAGGGCTCTCAAAAGTGCATAAATAGGCCCTCTGGTGCTTAGAGTGTGCTTGTGAAGAAGTATAGTTAGGAGAGAGGGCTTCTAAAGCAGTATAATTTGTACACACTGAGGTATGTAGAAATGACTCTGTGTGGCTTGTAGGGACTGCTCTTGAGTTGAGTAGGGAATACTTTCTTTAATGTGTATGGAGGGTACTGTAATTGCTGTGTTAATGGCTTTCAGACTTGTGGTTTGTGAGATGAGTAAAGAGGACTATATGAGGAGTGTATCAGGGTTATGTTATGTGTGTCAGGGTTATCATAATCCAGATACACTCCTCATATAATCTCTTAGATGTTTGTGGGAGGTCCCCTAAGAAGGGTTTTATGGTTCACCCAGGGGCATAGGGAATGCATACTCAGATAAGTAGAAAAAAGTTGTGTTCAGAAAGCCATTTAAAGTGAACAGTGAGAGCTCTCTGAGATAAGTATGGAGGACAAAAATGACATAGAACTGAGGGACCAATGAGTTGTTGATTGGTTGATATAGTTGTTGTTATCTATATAGTGTGTAGGTAGGACTCCCCGATATAAGTAGGGAGGACTCTGTGAGATTTTTTGTGTAGTTTCTTTGAGGTGTAAAATTAGAGGTCATTGAAATACATAGGAACAGAACTATGATATGCATAGGGAGGGCTTTCAGTAGTGTTTAGATAGGTCCCTATTAGGGTGTGCAGAGGGATATATGAGAGGTGTAGGAAAGCTTTATAACTGATTAGAAAGGCAATCTCAGTTTCATAAGGAGGGTCCTCTCAAGGCAACAGTGAGATATATGTAATATGAGAAGGGAGAACTCACTGAGGTGTGGTGGGAGTGTTTGTTAAGGATAGTGGATGAAATCAGAGGTATTTTAGGAGGGCACTTAAAGGAATATCTGAGGTTTTTACTTACAGTGTCTGGAGGTAAATAGGTAAGGTATTTTGCTGGGTAGTGAGAGTTATGTAGTAGATGTACAGGTAGAGTTTTTTGAGGTTTGTTTAAAGGGCATTCTAAGGTTTATATGGAAGTCTCTCTGAGATTTGTAGGGAGGACTCTTGACTGTGGTGTATATGGATGGTGCTCTTAGGTGAGTATTAAGAACTCCCAAGTTGTGTAGGAATGCTCCACTAATGTGAATAAGAAGAGATCTCTGAAATGAATTGGGTGGATTAACTGAGAATTTAAAGGAAAGCTCTGTGAAGTGGGTTACAGGCCCATTGAATTTTGAAAGTACAGCATTGTGAGGCCTGCAGAAAAGTGGTGTGTGGTGTTTAGTGACAGTTTTCTGAAATGTGTAGGAATTGTTCAATGAGGTGTTTGGGAAGTATTTCTGAAATGTGTATGGAAGACCCTCTGAGGTTTACGGGCACCTGTTGTGAGCCAGAGGGCTTTCTCAACTGTATAGGGATGTGACAGTAATGTGTTAAGGTAGGGTACTCTGAGGTAGGGACAGAGGTACCCCTGAGGTTTGTATGTTGGGTGATTCAATATGTTTTGGGAGGTGTCAGGTGGGTAGAATAAATCTCTGTGGGTGTAAATGGATTTTTGCCTGTATAGGAGTTATATCTGTTTGTGTACAAGGGCCCTTTGGAGTTAATAGTGAGATTCAACTGATAAGAATAGGGAGAATATATTGAGGTATGATGGGAGTGTTCTTTGAGGATACTACATGGGATATCAATGCTGTTTAAAAAGGCCAATTCAAGGAGTATCACAAGTGGTCTTTGAATTTTGTAGGTACAGAACTCGGAATTAATTAGGGAGGACTTTTTTTGTGTAATGTGTAATAAGTTCTATCTGAGATGTGTAGGTAATGTTTGCTAAGGTGTTTAGTAAAGGCATTTTGAAATTTGAATTAACACTTCTCTGGAATCTCTGAGGAGTACTCTTTGGGGTGTATAAAGAGGGCTTTTTTATTGTTTAGGTGCTGTTTAAAAACGTGTTGAGGAAGCATCCCTAATGTGTGTATGTATGGGACTTTTAAGTGTGTATGTAGGGCTCTTGATTTAAATAGGGATGGATTACTTAAATGTGTAGGGAGGTGCGTTTTAGGTGTGGAGGAAAGGTTCTCTTGGTTCTCTTCATTGCATAAGAGGTCTCTCTTAGGTACATAGGGAGGGCCCCTTGATATGTGTGGGAGGGACTTCTGAAGTGAGTTGAAAGGGTACACAGATGTGCATAGGGATGGTGCTCTTTGTTGGGTAGAAAAAACCTCAGTAAGTTGTCTACTGACAGCCTTTTGAGGTGAGTATTGAGAGCACTGTAAGATCAGTAGGGAGAAAAATTGTTATAAAAGGAAAAGAACTATAAATTTTGTGCTAGAGTTAGGGTGTGGCTTACAGTTTTGGGTCAGAATCCATATCTTCCTCAGTGTCAGAGTCAGGGACAGCCCTCTGTGGTGTGTAGGTAGGGCTTGTGTTTATGGTTATTGTTAGAATTAGGGTTATGTTAATGGTCATGGTCAGTATTTTCAGTGTATAAAGAATGACTCAGTGATGAGTTGAAAGGACTCTTTGAGATGTGTATTAATAAATTTCTAAGGTGAGTAGACAGAATCAATGTTGTGTTTAAAGAAGGCATGCCAAGAAAAGTAATTAGTAGGGAGGACTTGCAAAGGAGTATATTTTGTACCTAGTGACGTATATAGACATGCCTCACTGAGGTGTGTAGGGATAGTTCTCTGAGATATTTAGGGACTGCTCTTGATGTGAGTAGGGAGGGCTACCTTTGATGTGTATGAGGGTACACTCAGGTGTGTAGGGAGTGCCCTCTGAGGTTGATAACATGTGGCCTTTGACCTGTGTAAAGAGGGATCTATGAGTTCTGTAGGAGAGTTCCATGATGTGTGTCATAGGACAATTCAATGTGTGTGGATGTGCCACAATGTGAGCTGGGAGGACACAAGTAGTGCAGAGGAAAGGTGCTTTGTGATGTGTAGAAAGGGTTCAGTGAGTTGTGATTGTAAGGCTTTTTGAGGAAAGAAATGAGATCTCTGACAGATCAGTAGGGAGGGCAAATTGATGTAGAAGGGAGAAAACTATGAGATTAGGTTGTGCGTTGTGGTTAATTTTAAGGTTTAGGATAAAGGTCATGAACATGGTCAGTATCATAGTCAAGAAGTGCCCTCTATTTGTTTTGGGAAAGCTTGGGGTTAGAGATAGGGTTAGGTTTAAGCTTAGGTTCAGGATCAGGGTCAGCATTTGTGATGTACATAGAAGGCCTATGTAGTGACTCAAAAGTTCTATAAGTTGTGCATTGAATACTCTCTGAGGTGCATAGATATGCTATTTGAGGTATTTAGAGAGGACTTGCAAAGAAGTGTAGCTATCAGAAGGGGATTTAAAGCAAGTATAGTTTGTATTCAGTGAGGTATGTACAGATATCTCTCTGAGTTGTGTAGAGATTGTTTGAGGTGATTAGAGAGTGCTTTTATTTATGTGAATGAATTTTTATAATCTAAGGTGTGTAGGGAGGGCTCTCTGAGGTTAGTGTGCATGGTCTTTGAGCTGTGTAGAGTACACAATGAGGTGAGTAGGAGAACTATAACATGTTAGAGGGTTATTAGATACATGTGGGTGGTAAAACTGTGAAGAGTTGAGAGGGTTTACACAAGTCTATACAGTGTTTACTGAAATGAGTAGAAAGAACTCTAGTGAGCTGTGCTCAGAGAACCATTTGAGGTGAGCAGAGAGAGCTCTATATGATGAGTATGGAGGAAATATTCATATATGAAGGGAGGAATTATGAGGTGTGGAGTGGAGTATCTCTTTGATGTGTAGGTAGGATTCACTGAGATGAGTTGGGAGGTCTCTCTGAGATTTGTTTTGTAGGTTCCCTGAGGTGTTTTGTGAGGACTCATTGAAATGTATAGGGATGGCACACTGATATGTGAAGGGAAGTCTCTCAGGGGTGTGTAGGGTGGTCCCTATTAGGTGTGCAGAAGAATCTATGAGGGGTTTAAGAGGGTTTTACATCTGAGGAGAAATGCTGTCTCAGTTGTGAAGAGAAGGCCCTCTGAAGTGAACAGTGTGCTATCTTTGATTTGAGTATGGAGAATGTACAAAGTTTGATGGGAGCATTCTTTGAAGATAGTATAGGGAATTTCTGAGGTGTTTTTGGAGGGTGTTCAATGGAGTTTCAAGAGAACTCTCTGAGTTTTGTAGTTTTGACCTTTGGCAGTGAATAGAGAGTGGTTTTCAGTGAGTAGTGCAGGCTACCCGAGATGCACAGGTAGCATTTTTTGAGGTTGAGGTTTGATGAAATGGCATGCTGAGGTTTCTATGGAAGACTTTCTGAGATTTGTAGAGAGGATAGCTGAATGGGGTGTTTAGGGAGTGTCCTCTTTGGTGAGAAGGATGTACTATCTTAGGGGTTTACATATGTATTTCTAAGGTGAGTAAGTGTAGAATTATGACATGAATAAGGAGGACAAACTGAGGTTTGAAAGGAGGGCTCTTTGAGTGTGTAACAGGGTCCTCTGAATTATAAAAGTAGTGTTGAGAGGTGGTGTGTAGTATATGGCAACTGCTCTCTGAGTTCTGTAGGAATTTATAAATGTGTGTAGTATAGACTTCTATGGTATGAATGTATTGTTCTCTGTTTTGTAGAAAGTGTGCTTAATATGAGTGTGGAGGGCTTTCTGAGATGTGGAGAAAGGTGACTGTGAGTTGTGTAGGAAGGGAAGCACTCTCTGATGTTTGTTGTTTGGACTCTCTCAGGTGAGTAGAGAAGTCTCCATTAGGTGTGCAGAAGATATTTATGAGGTGTGAAAAATGGCTTTTGCCCATGCAGGAGTACTATCTCACATGTGTATTGAAGACCCAGAGATGTAAATAGAGAGATCAATCTGATATAAGCAAGGAGAAAACCCTGTGGTGGAAGGTTTCTTTTAGGAGAGTAGCCTGAATCTCTCAGGTGTGTAGGTAAGGCACTTGGAGGTCTGTAGGGAGAGTTTTTGATGAATATTGAGGTCTATTTGAGATGTGTGGGTAGGGTTTGCTGAGATGTGTAGCATGAGCATTCTGAGGTTTGAATTAACATTTCTCAGGTATTTTTAGGGATTATTCTCTGGAGTGTATAAGGACTTTCTGAGTTGTTTAGGATTTCCTCAATTAATTGTGGAGGGCATGTCCCTAAGGTTGTATGGATGAGATTTAGAGTTGTGTAGGAAGCATTCTTAATGTGAGTAGGGAGAAAATCCTTCGATGTATAGGGTGGTATGTTTGAGGCATGTAGAAAATTTCTCTGAGTTGTGAAAGAGGATTATTTTCTTTGTGTAAGGAGGGCTTTATGAGGTATTGTGGAAGGAATCTCTGAGGGATGTAGGAGGGCTTTATGAGGTTCATAGGAGGGCTAATTGGTATGAGTGTGAGTGCTCTAAAAAGGAAGTAGGGGTATTTTTGGTGTATATGAAAGGCCAGTCACAAGGGGTTTCTGAAGAGATGTAGTGAGGAGTTTATGAGGTTAATAGAAAGGTTCACTTGGGTGCTTAGAAGGGCCTAAAAAGGAGTAATGTATGTACTAACTTATTTGTATAGGGATATGTCCATTTCAGGTGTTTAGGGACTTCTCTTGAGACATATAGTGAGGACATTTTTCATTGTGTCAGGAGGGCACTCAGATGTGTAGGGAGGGTTCTGTGATTTTTGTGTGGAGATGATTCTGAACTGAGAAGGGAGAGTTAATCTTAAGTTTAAGGTTAGTTTTTAAAGTTAGGACTTGGATTAGGGTTATACTTATAGTTAGTATTAGAATTAGGGTTTAGTGTTAGAGTTAGAGGGTTAAGGTTCAGTTCAGTGTTGGTGTTAGAATCCAAATGAGTATTTGGATTTTAATGAGAAGGTCTCTGCAGTGTGTTGAAATGGCTCTCTGAAGTGTTGTAATGGCTCTCTGCTTTATTATGAGGGTTCCTTGAGGTGAGTACACTGGCTCTCTGGGATGATTTGGGAAGGATTCCAAGAAGCCATAGTGAGTACTCACTGAGGCCTGTAAGGTGTCTGTCTGAGGTGTGTAGTGACAGTTATTCAGATGTGTAGTGAGGGCATTCTTGATGTGTCAGCAGGAAAATAAGATGTGTGTTAAGAGGGCCCTCTGAGGTTTGTAGAGAGTGGCCTCTGAGCTGTGTAGGCAGGGTACTATTATATGTGTCACAGGGTGCCTTAACATATGTGGGAGTGCCCCCTGAAATGAGTTGAGAGGATTCACAATGGTGAATCAGGGAAGTGCTCTGTAAAGTACAAAGGGCTCACTGAATTTGTTTCAAGGGTCATTTGAGGTGAGTAGTCAGAGATTTGTGAGTTGAGTAGGGAGGACAAACTGATGAATGATAAAAGGCACTATTATGTTAGACTTAGTGTCAGGATTTAGGGTCAGGTTCAGGTTCATGATCAGTGTCAGTGTCAGGGAGGGCTCCCTGGTATGTAAGGAGGGCTGAAGTTTAGGCTTTAATTAGGGTTAGTGTCAAGCTCAGTGTCAGGTTCAGTATTTGTAATTTATAAGGAAGGCCTCTGTGGTGAGTCAAAATGGCTCAGTGAGATGTATATTGAGGACTTTCTGTCATCAGTAGATAGACTCTCTGAGGTGTTTATAGTGCACTCACAAAGAAGTTTAATTAGTAGAACTGTGTTGCAAAGGAATCTAATTTGTACAAACTGTGATATGTAAAGATGTCCCTCTGAAATGTATAGAAAATGCATTTGAGGTAAGTAGAACCAGTTTTCTTTGATGTCTAAGGAGGGCATTCAGAGATTATTTAGGAGATGCTTTAGGATGGTAGTATGTGACTGTGGAGGGAAGAAACTATGACACGTGTAATTGAACTCTACAAAATGTGTTTGAGATGTCCTAGTTGTATGTGGGAGGGTTTCCTGAGGTGAGCTTGGATGGCTCACAGATGCATAGGGAGGATGTTCTGTGAATTGTGCAAAGGGCTTAATGCATAGTGTTTGGTGGACATTTTAAGGTAAGCACAAGAACTCTGTGACATAAGTAAGGAGGACACATTTATGTAGAAGGATGGTTCTTTGAGGTTGAGGTTAAGGTTAGCATTAAGATCAGTAATGTGTCAAGGTCAGGGTCATGGTCACTGTCAGTGTCAGCAAGGGCTCTGTGGAATGTATGTTGGGCTCAGTGTTAGGGTTAGTGTTAGGGTTGCTTTCATGTTTGGGATCAGTATTTTCAAAGCATAGGGATGATCTCTGTTGTAAATTGAAAGGGCTCCCTTGAGGGCTTCCTGAGGTGAGTAGATAGACTTTGTAAGGGATTTAGAGAGTCCTTGAAATGAAGTGTAGTTAGTAAAGAAGGCTTTTAAAAGAATATAATATGTACTTGCTGAGGAATGTAGGGAAGTCTCTCTGAGTTGTGTAGAGACAGCTGTTGAGGTAAGTATAGAGGACTTTCTTTGATGTGAATGAAGGTTACTTTGAGGTGTGTAGAGAGGGTTCTCTGAGGTTGGTAGCATGCAGTCTCTAATCTGTTTAAAGGAACTTCTATAGTCTGCAGAAGAGTCCTTTGACATGTGTCAGAGGTCTCTATGATGTTTGTGGGTTGTTCTTCTGAGTTGGAAGGTGTCACTCAAATGTATAAAGAATGTGTACTGAGATAAATAGAGAGAACTCAGTGAGTTTTTTCCAGAGGGCTTCTTTAGTTCAGTAGTGAGAGCTCTGTAAGAGAAGTAGGGAGGAAAAACTGATGTAGAAGGGAGGACCTTATAAAGTTTGAAGGGGCGCCTATGTTATGTGTAGGTCAGACATGCTGAGATGTGTAGGGAAGACTTTCTGAGCTTTGTAGTGTATGTTCTCTGAGGTGTATAGTGAGCACTCATTTAAATTCATAAGAATGGCATTCTGATGTGTGTACGAGGGCTCCCACAAGTGTGTAGGGAGTTTTCTATTAGATATGCCAAGGAATCTATGGGGGTGTAAGTGGGCCTTATGACTGAGTAGGTATGTTAACACAGTTGTGGAGGGGGGACACCCTGAAGTGAAGAGTGAGATTTCTCTGATATGTGTAGAAAGAATATTCTGTATTTTTATGGGAGGATTTTTTGAGGATAGTATAAGAAATCTCTGAAGTATTTGTGACGGCTTTCAATGGAAAATAATGGGGGCTTTCTTAGATGGGTACATGTAGCACCCAAAGATGAGTAGGGAGAGTTTTGGATAGAAGTAAGATGTCTGTGTTGTTTATGGAACACTGGTTGAGGTGTGTAGCATGGACATTCTGAGATTTGAATTAACATCTCTCTGGTGTTCATGGGAGTGATTGCTGGGATGTATATGGAGGGCTATCTGAGTTGTTTGGGTGTTGCTCAATAAACTGTGGAGGAAGCATCCCTAAGCTGTTTATGGATGGCACATTGAGGTGTGTAGGAAGGGCTCTTGATGTGAATAGAGTGGAATTATTTAGATGTGTAGGGGAATGAGTTTTTGGTGTGTAGGAAATGTTGTCTGGGGTGTTAAAACAGGTTCTCTTCATGTAGGGAGGTCTCTAATGTATGTAGGGAGGACCTTATGAAATGTGTAGGGAGGATTTATAAGGTTTTTCAGTGGGCTTCTTGCTATGAGAGGGAGGGCTCACATAACTCTATAGGTAGGACTTTTGCAGTGTATAGGAAAGATCTCTGAGCTGAATGGAAAGAGCTCTCTGAGATGTGTAGTGAAGACTCTGAGATGAGTAGAAATTCTCTATGAGGTGTTCAAAGAGCACTGCATAGAAGTATAGTTAGTACAAATGTCTTATGTAGGAATATAATTTGTACTCAGTAAAATATATATGGATATCTACCTGAGGTTCTCTACACAACTAGGTACTACTCTTGATATGAGGATGGTTTCCATTGATGTTTATGGAGCATACAATGATGTGTGCAGAGAGGGGTCTCTAAGATTGGTAGTGTGCAGCTGATGAGCTATGTAAGGAGGTGTGTATGAATTGTGTAAGAGGGCTATATTATGCTTGTTGTAGGACTACTTTTTGTGTGTGAGAGGGTCCCCAGAATTGAGTTGGGATAGCTCATGTCATTTCACAGTGTCTGTGCACTGGAAATTGTAGAAAGAACTCAGTGAGCTGTGTTTGGAAGGCCATTTTAGGTGAGTAGTAAGAGTTTGGCCAGATGAGTAAGGAGAAAAAACTGGTATAGAAAGGAAAGCACTATGAGGTTAGGGTTAGTTTAGGCCTAGGGTTAGGGTTTACAGTCAGGGTCAAGACATGGTCAGTTTTAGGGTCAGGGATAACTGTGGCATGTAGAGAGGAATTAGGTTTA
The DNA here is from genome assembly GCF_902686445.1 of Sciurus carolinensis. Taxonomy (NCBI): domain Eukaryota; kingdom Metazoa; phylum Chordata; class Mammalia; order Rodentia; family Sciuridae; genus Sciurus; species Sciurus carolinensis. Next base: position 286,226 of record NW_025920257.1, on the reverse strand, counting down.
TGCTTAGGATTAGGGTTAGATTCAGTAAAGTCAGTATTTACAGTGTATAGGGAAAGCCATATTTGAGAGTCAAAAGTGTTCTCTGAGTACACTGAGGACTCAGTGAGGTAAGTATATAGGCTCTTTGAGGTGTTTATAGAGGGCTTGCAAGGAAACATTGCTTCTTCTTGCAAAGAAGTATGGTTTTACTCATTGAGTTATGTAGGGACTTATGTGTGTAGGAACTGCTCTAGATTTGAGTATGGAGGATGCACATTGTTAAACTGAGGTATGTGGAGGAGTATCTCTGAAGTTGTTGGCATGTGGACTCTGAGCTGCATTTTGTGGACTTTAGGATGTGTGCAGGATGGGTCTATGATGTGTGTTGGAGAGCTACAAAATGAGTGTGTGAGGTTCCTTTTAGTTGAGTTGGGAGGGCTCACTTGGGTGTAGAGATAGGGTGCACTGAGTAAAAATGACTCATTTAGTTGTATTTGTAGGGGTTTTTTGGATGTGAGTAGTGAGAACACTGTTAGATGAGTAAGAAGGACAAGTTGATGTATTTATTTTGGTTTGTGTACATGTCCTCTATGCTGTACCATTGGTAATAAGGGAAATGCAAATCAAAACTACCCTAAGACTTCATCTCACCCCAATTGGAATGGCGATTATCAAGAACACAAGCAACAATAGGTGTTGGCGAGGATGTGGTGAAAAAAGAACACTCATACATTGCTGGTGTGGTTGCAAATTAGTGCAGCCACTCTGGAAAGCAGTATGGAGAATCCTCAGAAAGCTTGGAATGGAACCACCATTTGACCCAGCTCTCCCACTCCTTGGCCTATACCCAAAGGACTTAAATTCAGCATACAACAGAGATACAGCTACATCAATGTTCATTGCTGTTCAATTCACCGTAGCCAGATTGTGGAACCAACCTAGATTCCCTTCAGTTGATGAATGAATAAAGAAACTGTGGCATATATATACAATGGACTATTAGTCCGTAATGAAGAATGATAAACTTATGGCATTTGCAGGCAAATGGATGAAATTGGAAAATATCATGCTAAGTGAGATAAGTTAATCTCAAAAAACTAAAGGATGAATGATCTCGCTGAATAGCAGATGAGGATATATAATGGGGGGTGGGAGGGGTTAACATTAGGGTTAGGGTTAGGTTTAAGGTTAGGGATAAGGAGTGTGGTAAGAATGAAGGAAAGAAGGACTGTATAGAGGAAAGAGCAGGGTGGGAAGGGTGGGGGGAAGGGAAAAAATAATGAATCAAACATCATTGCCCTATGTAAATGTATGATTACACAAATGCTATGCCTTGACTCCATGTACAAATAAAGAAGCAACATGTATCCCATTTGTATACAATAATAAAAAAAAAAAAAAACCAGAATAGCTAAAGCAATCCTCAGTAGAAAGAGCGAAGCCGGGGGTATCACAATACCAGATCTTCAAATCTACTGCAAAGCAATAGTAACAAAAATGGCATGGTTTTGGTACCAAAATAGACAGGTAGATCAATGGTACAGAATAGAGGACATGGACACAAACCCAAATAAATACAATTGTCGTGCTCCCTGCCCGCAGAGAGACGAGACACAAACCTGGTTCTTTTGAGCTCTTTATTTTGCGCGCTTACTTCCTCATAGTTATTTCTTTGTTCTCTCTCTTTGAGGAACTTACACTCCAATATCTACAGTACTGTAACCAATCAGCATTTTTGCACGAGGGGAGAGCATGAACAGATACAGGCAGCAAAGGCAGGCATACAGTGGACCTGCACTGTTCATCAGGGAGCTCAGCCAATCCCTCGAACGCCCTCAATACGATGTCAGTTGTTTATGCAAAAGCCAACCGCACTGGCAGCCTGCCAGGCGCCATCTTAGCCTTGCCACACCTAGGGCCAGGGGTCCGGCCGAAACCCCTACAGTTCCCCCTTTTCTCTTTTAAAAAGAAAAGGAAAGCTCGGGACCGTGCCTATCTTAGGTGGAGTGGTCAACCACCGTCCTTACCCGTCATCGGATAACTGCAGAGCATGCTACAGCTCCTGTCTTAGGTCGGTACGGGGTCACCTCCTTCCTACCCGTATGACTACCGGTCCAGCATCGTGAGCCATATATGTGGAGAACTGCCGACCTCTAGGGCAGCCATGGCCTGATGGAAGATGACTCTATCCCTAGCCTGCTCTTGGCGCATACGCATGATCCAGAATGTGAGGAAGACAACAGCAACAACCATGAACATACAAAAGGCTCCCATACCTGCCCATTGTTTTACAAAACTGAAAGAAGAGGATAGCCAACTTAGCACTTCAGACATAGGGGCTATGTTAACTCTAGTAGCATTGTGACTAACAATTTGAGATCTAAGAATAGCAGTAAGATTATCAAATGTATAAGACCAATTTGTTTGTAGCTGAGCAGACAAGATTCTAGACAAGTTTGCTGCATAGCTAAGGTTATGGTAAGCTACAGGTGTAACGCACAGTCCCGTCAGACAATAAATACATCCCACGTTTAACAGTTCCTGTAAAATGTCCATTTGTTCTTGAAGTAAGTCCACTCGCTGGTTTACTAAAAGAATCCCTGCTTTTAAGTGTTGATCCACTGTCTGCTGAGTAGATAAGGCAGTAGCAGTTTGTTGAACCACCTTATTGATTGTGGCTGCAGATTGTACAGACGTAGTTAAGGCTACAGCTGTCGCAGTGGCTGCTGCCGCTGATGCAACTATGGTGGTAATGACTGCTGCGGTGATTCCAAAATCTCTCCTATTTCTGGAAAGCAATACTGGCAATTCATCATCTGTAACAGAGACTGGTATGGGCAAGAAAGTAGGAATACGCATAATGATGGCTCGGGAATATTTTGTTGCGTTCCAACACTGAGAAAGATAGCAGTTAGTTTCAGAGCAGTTGAGGGTCGTACCATTAGAAACATTAGTTAATAGGAACATAAAAGGAGGATAGACACACACAGGAGTGGAATACAATGTTATAGTATTGTTACAAGCTATCTTACTGGCCTGGAAAGGGCCTGTGCCAGTATGATCTGAAGTGTGATTCCAATAACAGGCCTTAAACGAACCTCCTTGTAGAGCAAACAAAGGCTTAAGGTTAGTATATCCTGCTTGGGAGGTAAATAGGAACCAATTATCAAAAGGATTTATACTTTGACAAAAGCCAAAGTAGACGAGGTTTTGGATAAAATTGTTCACAGATTGCTGGTATATAAAGTTTGGGGTGAAATAAAATCCATGTTGAATAGGAGCTGCTCCTTTAGCATGTTGACAACCTGTCCAAATGGGAGGACTAGAAAATTTGGGGTCACAAGGAGGGAAAGCACGAGGTGTATGAAATCCAGTAGATGGCAGTTTCAGTCGCTTTGGGATTAAACCTTCAAGAAAGACAACTTGCCCTGAAATAGTAATCTTAATTGTCCCTGTAACTTTATCCTGGGTTATAGTCATACATTCTTGGAAATCAATCCCTTTAGTAGGCTGTCTTAAAAATAACCCTTGCACTTCACGCTGTACTTGAATGCAAGGCCTAAGAGAAGTGTCATTAACAAATTTGTTATTGGTAGAGATATCAAGGCAAAGGGTACCTGGCAGAGAAAGGGTAGAAAAATTATAAGGTCCTTCCTTGGGATCCATGATGACAGTCAGCAATCCAGTCCTAGGTCCTGTAGAAAACAAAGGTGGGAGGGTAGAGGAGGTGTTAGTTAGTGGTAAAGGATATGGCCAAGCTTTAACTATTGCCCACAGGTCTCGAGTCTTCACCGGTGTCATTGTCATCATCAATAGGATGCTTATCAGCATGATGTTCTTCATCATTGTTTTGATGCACCAGTCTAGTCAACCTTTCAGGTATCCAGATCGGTGTTTGCTGATCCTGTGGGAAGACACAAACAGACCCTTGGACCCACTGCAGAACTGGATCTGGACCTTTCCATACTCCTGTGAGAATGTCTTTCCATTTAACCCACACTTGAGTACTTGTGGGATTAGCATGTCGCTCTGCAGCCGTGCTCCCATTCTTATCCACATTTAAAAAATTTAAAATAAAAATTACTAAATTTAGTTTATCTTTAGGTGCTCTAAAGTCAGCACCTATTCCCCCTTTTTGTTTTATTAAACAATTTTTTAACGTTAAATGAGTGCGTTCCACTATGCCTTGTCCTTGAGGGTTATAAGGAATTCCTGTGATAAGTTGTATATTAAAAGTTTGTGTAAATTGTAAGAAACTTTTGGATGTGTAAGCCGGTCCATTGTCAGTTTTAATGATTTTAGGAATGCCCCAGGCTGCAAAGGCCTGTAAACAATGTTGTATGACATCTTTAACCTTTTCACCCGTGTGAGCAGAGGCCATGATCACTCCTGAGGCAGTGTCAACTGACACATGAGTATATCTAAGATTTCCAAATTCAGGAAAGTGAGTAACATCCATTTGCCAAATATGATTGGGCAGCAGTCCTTTGGGATTTACTCCCACAGACTGTACTGGCAATAGTGGAGCACAATGTCGACATGTCTTAACAATTTGTCTGGCAGCATCTTTAGATATATTAAACTTTCTTTTAAGGGTGGTGGAATTAACATGAAATTGGGTATGGAACATTTTAGCTTGTTCTAACATAGTAAAAGCAAAAACAGTTTTTGTTGCCCTATCAGCTTCAGCATTAGCTCCAGCAAGTGGACCAGGCAGTCCAGAATGAGCTCTAATATGTCCTACATAAAAAGGATATTTGCGGTCTAAGATTAAGGCATGCAAAGTTTGAAAATAAGGAGCAACTGCGGATCCATCAGGAATATAAGGCACAGTTTCTAAACAAGGCACTGATTGTACCACATAATGACTGTCAGAAAGCAGATTAAAAGGTTGATTTATCATGATATTGAAAGCTAAGACTACTGCAGCAAGTTCCACCACTTGTGCAGATGAAGGAGGGAGAATGATAGTTTCTGTTTTATTTCCAATTATTACAGCTCCAACTCCATTTTTTGAACCATGAGTAAAGACCATTTGGCAATTTGGCAAAGGCTGTGTTCTGGTAATTTTAGGGAAAATAACAGGAGTGTTTTTACAAAATTGTATCCAAGGATGTTTAGGATAATGATTATCAAAAGTTGCTGTAGTTGAACAGTGTAAAACAGCCCAATCGTCATCATGTTGAACTAACCACTGTATTTGAAGTTTGGTATAGGGGACAATAATAATCTTAAGGTGACTTCCAAATGTAGTAACACAGGCCTCTAGCCCCTTATATATTAACTGAGCTGTCGCCTTCGGAAATGTTTGTAACTGTTTTGTAGGCGATGCTGGGAGATTAACACTTTGTAAAGGTCCTCCTTGCCATATGATTCCATAGGGACTATGTTGTTCTGGAATGATGATTAACATGAGAGGTTGGGATGGATCACATCTATCTGTGTGATCTAGTTGTAATCTTTTTTCTACCAAAGCAAGTGCTTTATGGCCTTCCGGAGTGAGTACCCTTGGGGAATTTAACTCAGGATCTCCTTTAAGTATATCAAACAAAGACTTTAACTCCCCCGTGGTAATCTTCAGATATGGCCTAATCCAATTTATATCTCCAAGGAGTTTTTGAAAATCATTTAAAGTTTTAAGTTCACCGGTTCTAATGGTTATTTTAAGAGGTTTTACCATAGTAGCTGTCAGTTTTGTACCTAAATATTCTTGAACTTCTCCCATTTGTAATTTTTCTGGAGAAATAAATAATCCATGTACTTGTAACGTGGATATTAAGAACTGTAAGGCTTCCTCTAGGAGGTTTTTGTCTTTATGGCATATTAGGATATCATCCATATAATGATAAATCAACAACTTTGGGAACTTAGTTTTCGCTGGTTCTAAAGCTTTATCTACATAAATTTGACATAAAGTGGGACTATTAGCCATGCCTTGTGGTAACACAGTCCACTCAAACCGTTGATCAGGTTGTGTGTGATTGAGTGAAGGCAAGGTGAAAGCAAACCTCCAACAGTCTCTTTCATGTAATGGGATAGAAAAAAAGCAATCCTTTAAGTCTAAAATAATAGTAGGCCAGTATTTGGGTAAAGCTGTAACTAAAGGTAATCCTCTTTGTATGGGACCCATAGGGTACATTTGTGCATTAATAGCTCTTAAGTCATGTAATAATCTCCATTGGCCAGATTTCTTTTTTATGACAAAGATAGGGGTATTCCAAGGAGAAGTGGAGGGTTGTAGATGTCCTGCCTGTATTTGTTCTTTGACTAATTCTTGAGCCGCTAGTAACTTTTCTTTGGTAAGGGGCCACTGAGATATCCATTGTGGCTCATCATTTTTCCAAACTATAGGAATAGGTGACTGCACAGTGGCCCCTAGGAAAAACCCAAACCCTGAAGATCATTTCTTGGAGGAGGCAAGGGTAATGGGTGTATCGATCCTTGTTGTTTACACCCTAGCCCTTGACCTTCAGTATATTGCATCTTTTTCATCATATGTGCAACAGGTTTTGAACTAATATTAGTTGTCAGTTTGGCATTCATCTGAGTAAGGACATCTCTTCCCCACAAGGAAATTGGTATTTTACAAACATAAGGTTGAAAGACTCCAGAATGACCTTCTTCATCTCTCCAAGATAATGAAGCAGCACTCTGATTAGGAGACTGGGCTGTACCTAAACCCTGTAGATTTTGATTGGCTGTAACTACTGGCCAGCCTTTGGGCCATACTGCCTCACTTATTATACTTTTGTCAGCCCCTGTATCTAGTAATCCTATAAAAGGCTTATGCCCCACTATTAGTTGTATAATGGGCCTTTCTTGGAGGTCCATAGTAAAATTAGCCCATGATCCCCCTGTAGATCCAAATCCTTTATCTCCTCTGATATTCTTTTTACTAGGCCATAAGGAATGTTGGCTAGGTAAAATTAACATCTGTGCTATTCTATCTCCTGGAGAAATGACTGTAATTCCTTTAGGTGATGAAACCATGGCTTTAACTTGTCCTTGAAAATCCAGATCAATAACTCCTGGATGGACTATAAGACCTCTCAAGGTAGAAGAACTTCTACCTAGAAGCAATCCTACCGAGTCTGCAGGAATATCACCTTTCCAGTCTGTATCTATCATCTGAACACCCATATCAGGTGTTAATATAAGTCTGGAGGTGGCACAGATGTCCAGTCCTGCACTCCCTGAGGTGGCTTTTCTTTCTTGTGTTGCATTCCCTCCTCTGTGGGCGGGTACCACTGTCTGGGCACTTGTTGAATCACCCCATATATTTGTTGTGGGCCCCGGGGTGGGCCCCTCACCCCTTTTTTTGTCATCTTAGGATTAGGTGGCAAAGGGTTGCCTTGTCTATCTCTCACTGAGCGGCACTCAGTAAGACAATGTTTTCCTTTTTGACACCTAGGACAGGTGCCGGGCTCCTGTCCCTGTCTTTGCTCTGTTTGTTTGTTGTTTAAGGGACAGGCAGCCTTTAGATGGCCCATCTGCCCACAAACAAAGCAGGAACCCGGGGGTCCTTTGCTTTGTCTGAGCCCTCCCTGTCCTCTCATAGCCAATGCTGCAGTTAATACCTTGGTTTGTCTGTCTAGAGCAGCAGCATTCACCTGGGTCTGTCTGTCTAGAGCGGCTACAAATGCAGCACTTTGTCCTGTGGACTCACTGATATCCTTGCACACTCTCAAATAAGCAGTTAGATCCTTATTTTTCCATGGTCTTATTGCCTCCTTGCACCATTTATTAGCTTGCTCATAGGCTAGCTGTTTTATCAAAGGCATAGCACTCTCAGCGTCTCCAAAAATGCGAGAGGCTGTTTGAATTAACCTATCTACAAAGTCTGCATAGGGTTCATTACTTCCCTGAGTTACCTTAGATAATTGTCCATGTAAATCTCCAGCCCCTTGTAAGGTTTTCCATGCTCTGGTGGCTGCCCCTGCTACTTGAGCGTATACCCCTGGGTGGTAATTAAGCTGTGCCTGAACCCCTTCATATTGTCCTGTCCCCATGAACATCTCAGTAGTTATTTGTGGATTGCCCGACGCTGCATTACGTCTAGCAATATCCATGGACAATTCTTGCCAAGAGGTTTTCCACATAAGATATTTTCCTCCTGACAGAGTGGCCCTAGTTAAATTAGTCCAGTCTACCGGCAGCAAATTCATTGGCATCAGCGTTTCCACTAACGACACCGTGAAGGCTGACTGTGGACCATAAGTACTAACAGCTTCCTTTAATTGTTTTATAATTTTAAAATCTAATGGCTGATGATAGCGTTGTTGCTGTGCATCCTCAAAGACCGGATAGATGGAGGGTCCTTGTACAGATGATGTCTGTGTTTTAAAAGGCTTGGGAACCGTAGTTATAGTCGGTGCACTTGGCGTTAAAGGCACTAGAGGGCGCTCCTCCCGTATATTTAATCTCTCAACTCTTTGTTCTAACTCTTCACCAGATAGTTCCTCTTCTGAGTCTGACTTCCTCTCTGACTGACGAGAACGTTCCTCTTTAATTTCCTCCAAGACCTGCCTTCCCTCTTCTAAGGGGCTGTTTGGGTTCTTAAAAGGTTTAGTTTCAGTCTGTTTTTGTAAGCAGGACTTAATAAGAGACCAAATGGCCAGTGTACCCACTGGTAAAGGCTGTTGCCTGTCCGCTATCCGTAAATCCTCTCCTAGATGTTTCCATTGTGGAATAATTAACAATCCTTCATCCAAGAACCACGGAGAAACTCTTTCTACAGTATCGAGAAATGTGCGTGCTGTTTTTGCCTTTAAAGGGGTTCTGTGATTTTTTAGCAATTCCCTAAGAGGCTGCTGCATCCTAGTCTTGGAGAGTTCTGTTCCCATGGTCAAATTCTAACACTGCTAAGAGCTAACCCAATCACCCAGATGAACCACACAAACAACACGAAAAGTACACACACCACACACACAATTTGGTACCACTTCATAAATTGAAACTAACTAATTTTACCGGGCAACGAGTCTGCCTTCTGTGAACTTTTACCGGGCTTTCAGCCTATTAACCTCTCTCTGTTACTGGGCTTAAAGCCTATTAATCTTTCTCTGTTACCGGGCTTAAAGCCTATTAATCTTTCTCTGTTACCGGGCTTTCTAGCCTTACTTACTTTATTACTTTATTGCTTTATTATTTTATTACTTTATTACTTACCACTTAACTTACCCTTGTCTGTGAAAAATTATTGTTCTTTGGTTCCCGGGATTTCAGCACCACTTGTCGCGCTCCCTGCCCGCAGAGAGACGAGACACAAACCTGGTTCTTTTGAGCTCTTTATTTTGCGTGCTTACTTCCTCATAGTTCTTTCTTTGTTCTCTCTCTTTGAGGAACTTACACTCCAATATCTACAGTACTGTAACCAATCAGCATTTTTGCACGAGGGGAGAGCATGAACAGATACAGGCAGCAAAGGCAGGCATACAGTGGACCTGCACTGTCCATCAGGGAGCTCAGCCAATCCCTCGAACGCCCTCAATACGATGTCAGTTGTTTATGCAAAAGCCAACCGCACTGGCAGCCTGCCAGGCGCCATCTTAGCCTTGCCACACCTAGGGCCAGGGGTCCGGCCGAAACCCTGACATACAATTTTCTCATACTAGACAAAGGGGTCAAAAATATGCAATGGAGAAAAGATAGCCTCTTCAACAAATGGTGCTGGGAAAACTGGAATACCATATTCAACAGAATGAAATTAAGTCCCTATCTCTTACCCTACACAAAACTCAACTCAAAATGGATCAAGGACCTCAGAATCAGACCAGAGACTCTTCATCTTATAGAAGAAAAAGTAGGTCCAATCTTCAACTTGTTGGCTTAGGATCAGACTTCCTTAACAGGACTCCCATAGCACAAGAAATAAAAACAAGAATCAATAACTGGGATAGATTCAAACTAAAAAGCTTTCTCTCAGCAAAGGAAACTATCAGTAATGTGAAGCGAGAACCTATAGAGTGGGAGAATATCTTTGCCACTCATACTTCAGATAGAGCGCTAATTTCCAAAATATATAAAGAATTCAAAAAACTCTACACCAAAAATACAAATAAGCCAATCAACAAATGGTCTAAGGAAATGAACAAACACTTCACAGAAGAAGATATACAAGCAATCAACAGATATATGAAAAAATGTTCAACATCTTTAGTAATAAGATAAATGCAAATCAAAACTACCCTAAGATTCCATCTCACCCCAATTAGAATGGCGATTGTCAAGAACACAAGCAACAATAGATGTTGGTGAGGATGTGGGAAAAAAGGTACACTCATACATTGCTGGTGGGGTTGCAAATTAGTGCAGCCACTCTGGAAAGCGGTATGGAGATTCCTCAGAAAACTTGGAATGGAACCACCATTTGACCCAGCTATCCCACTCCTCGGCCTATACCCAAAGGACTTAAAATCAGCATACTCCAGAGATACAGCCACATCAATGTTCATTGCTGCTCAATTCACCATAGCCAGATTGTGGAACCAACCTAGATTCCCTTCAATTGATGAATGGATAAAGAAACTGTGGCATATATATATACAATGGAATATTACTCCACAATGAAGAATGATAAAATTATGGCATTTGCAGGCAAATGGATGAAATTGGAGAATATCATGCTAACTGAGATAAGCCGATCTCGAAAAACTAAAGGATGAATGATCTCTCTGATAAGTGGATGAGGACATATAATGGGGGGTGGGAGGGTTTAGTGGTAGGTTTAGGTTAGGTTTAGGGTTAGGTTTAGGGTTAGGGAGGGTGGCAAGAATTGAGGAAGGAAGGATTGTATAGAGGGAAAAGAGGAAAAATAGGGGTGGGAGTGGTGGGGGGAAGTTAAAAACAATGAATCAAACAATATTACCCTAAGTAAGTTTATGATTACACAAATTGTATGCCTTGACTCCATGTACAGAGAAACAGTATGTATCCCATTTGTTTATAATAAAAAAAGGAAACAAAAGAAATAAGAAAAGCAAAAAAAACAGAAGCTGATCTTTTTCTGTTCTATTAAGAAACATCAAAAATTACCTAACCATCTCAAAGGTTTAGAACCATATTGCTTGTGCACACAGAACTATTTGACTTCTCATTACCTTCACACAAAGGTGAGAGTCTGATGACAGACCACTGATTTGGAAAGCCTTGAATATCAGTACTCACATGAGCAATCACCCATGTCGAGGGCTCTCAGGATAGGGCATTGCTGAATGCTTCTCTGTTCCTTGAAATATACTTGGAACAACAAATGGGGAGGATTACCACAAGGAAGACCTGCAACTCTGAATGGTGCTGAGTTAGGTAAGTCCTGAGGCACCAGTGAATTTTAAAAAGGGATATAGTCCCTGGTTTTTAAACTGGTAAAAATCAAAGTCATGGAAAATTCTCCCCTCTTATCTTATGCTCCTGTAGGTATTCATGTTATGACATTATGGCATTATGTCATAACATTTCCTATACAATTAGTTTCTTCAGGAAGGAAAAAGAGCTCTGTATGAACTTGACAGGCCTGATAGGACCAACAAATGAGCAGAAGTTTAGTCAGTATCCAAGTCAGTGTAAAAAGCCTTTAAGCTAACAAGGTCAGCTAGTGATAGCTTCTCTTCATTGACCACTCTTGTAAAATGCCTAAAATTTGATTTGCTGGGATCATTGCCTAATTCTCCAAAACAGGAGAAAAAAGAATCACAGAAAAGGGGTGATGAATCCTGGGTTCCAGAAGGGTTTGATTCTACTGGAAACAGATTCACTGTCTTAACAAAGAAGTTCCATGAACAAGTATATCAATGAAGCCTACCTGAGAGTTAGTCCCTTATCTCTAATACTTCTTTCTATCAATATCCTCAACATGGTTCTGTTCCCAGTTGTCCCAGTCCTGACCTTCACACTCTGAAGCACAGTATCACCAGATCCAAACACTGAGGCACCAAGCTCTGAGTGGTGTACTATTCCCTTTGTAAGAAGAGCATCCAAGACAAAGGTGTAGTGTGCCAAACTCTGAATAGAAAAATCACAAGAACCTACAGTCTTTTAAAATTATTATTTTTCTGAAAGCTAGACCAATGTAGACAAACTAAAAATTTTACAGTGATATATTATGAGCACAGCTTCCCTACCGAAATCCAAATTAGGCAAATACAGTGATTAAAGGCACAGTGTGAAGTCCAGAACAATCAGTATCAGTGTGAAATTGAGACACTGGGAAACGCACCCCACAGACTTTGCCCTCTGGCCTTGTGTTAGCAAGGAGCAGCAAGGCAGTGCAGGATATATATGTCCCTCCTCATGTCCTCACATCTACACCTGTGTACTCAGGGTATGGTGATCCTGACAAGGAGACCATGGAATTTAGGGGCAACCTAGTTAATCTCAGGTGCAACACTGCAACTCAGATTTGAAGGTTCAAATCCTAGGTGTCAGAGAAATGGGACAAAGATGATGCTTTTTATGTGGCTTGATCTGCTGCCTTCTGAACTCTTTCAGTTTGGAAAAGCAGCTCTTTGGGCATGGTTTGTTTCTAATGGAGCCTATTGAGAACTTGCATTCTGGTTCCAGTTAGTGCTCTGTCTTACCTCTCTGCTTGCTCCCAGTGAAGCTCATGAAGAGCAACCCTAGTCATGAGAATTCTATAATAGAATGGATTCTATAATAGGACTACAATCCACAGGACAACTATTATATCACTTTTGGCTGGTGTAGTACTGGCATTACTATTAATAACTAAGGACAGATATTGTATTATCTTGAGGTGTTTTATTATGATATTATTTTTGCATAACAGACTACATAAAAGCTAATATATTTTTATGGATGCTATTGCACACCTCTTCTATGAATATCCAAAATCTATAGAAGCTATTACATTAATATTAAATGCTATACTATGGATAATGTAATAGTATTAAAACCTCGGGGCCATTATTGTATTAGTTGTATTTCCTATAGTATGAATGTTACATCAATTTTAAAAGGCAGCTATCATATCAGTTTGATATGTCATAGTATGGATATTATATTAGTATTACAAGTCACAAATAAACCTTTAGGTCATTTTTAGGAACACAAGTATGCATATCATTTTAGGATTAAAATCAACTTGGTAGTTAATACATTAATTTTAATAACTCATAAAATTATTTAGTTCCAAAAATGCAGATATTTTATTAGCATAAAGTTGTATAATATACATATGCTAATGTTAAATGCTACAGAACACCTGTTTATTAGTTTTAGATGTTATATCAAGGATATTATATGAATATTAAAATCCAAAAGTAAGTTATTATTTTGGTTTCAGGTTTATGGAAAAGATGACATATACTAATATTAAAGGCTACAGGACATATATTTTATTGATGTTTTAGGCAATAATATGGATGTCATATTAGTATTTTAAGGTAGAGAGGAACTAGTATATTCATTTTAGATGCTAGGCTATGAATAACACATTAGATTTATAGGCCACAGCACAGCTTCTACATTCATATTTGATACTCTAGTTTGGATATTATATTAGTATTTGAGTACTTTGAATGGCTATGATATCCATGTTTTATGTTGTAATATCAGACAAATTATATTAATATTAAAGAACAGAACAGCTCTTGTATAAATTTCTATGCTATTGTATGCATATACTGTTAAAGAAGGACATGGAATGGCCATAATAGGTATATTGCATTATTATTTAAGTCTACAGGGGAGCTATTATATGTGTTTTAGATGGTCACTCTGGATATTATGATCATCTTTATGGTTCCAGGGAGTCTACTATATTAGTTTAATGTGGAATAGTAAGAATATCTCTTTAGCTTTAAAGAACACATGACAGCTATTATTTTTAGAGGGTACAACAAATTTATCACATTTATATTAAGGGTACGAAAGCAGGCAGCTATTCTCTTAAGTTTAGATTTTATAGAATGGAAAGCATGTTAGTATGAACAGCCAAAGTATAGAGATTATAGCAGTTATAATGCTATAGTATGAATATAATATCAGCATAGAAAGAACAAGGGAAAGTTTAAAAAATAACAGAATTCTTTTTAAATTTAATTTTATTTGTTTATTATTTATGTATTGCTCAGAATTGAACCCAGTGCCTCACTTGTGCTAGGCAAATGCTCTAATATTAAGCCACAAATAGAGCACCAAAGGACAGTTTTTATATGAGCTTAAGAGGCCACATATTTCATATAACATACATTTGAAAGGACTTGGGGAAACTATTAACTTTGGATGTAAAATGATTAATAATATTTTAGAATTAAAAGCCAAAGGACAACTATTATATTAGTTGTAAATTCTAATATATGAATATTATGTTAATACTAAAAAACACAGTGCATAAAAGGATATTATGTGAGTGTCAGCAGTCACATTAAGGATATTAGTGTCTTCAGTTACAATGAGTGTGATATGTGAGTGTCAGTTTCACAGTGAAGATATTATGTTAGTGTTGGAGGTAAAGTGTAAATATTATATGAGTGTCAGAGGCCAGGGTGATGGTATTTATGTGAGTTTCTTGTGTCAGAGTTATAATATTATGTGAATTTAAGTGGTCAAATGAGGTAGACTTTAGATTTTGTTTTGGTGAATATTCATGTTTGGAAAAGGATGATACAATGATCTCAATCACATAAAATGTGATGTTGTGTATATATACTCATGACCTGGAAGGCATGTCCAAGTAAGCTGCTTGCAATTTAACAACTTTGTTCCATGCTTGTATTTTTATTTTTTCTGTAATTTACATGTTAACCTTTAAAAAATAAATAGTATTTTTTAAAAAGTGTTCAAGTGAGGATTGTATATACATTGGAGAGTACAGAGAGCAAATACTCTGTGAGTATTTTAGGTCAGAGTGAAGATATTGTGTGAGTGTTAGAAGTCAAGGGAGAATATTATGTAAAAGGGACCAGAATGAGGATAAGTAAGTGTCATAGAACACATAAGGATATTCTGTGTCAGTGGCTATAGTGAGGTAATTACCAGAGTGTCAGAGACTTTGTCAAGGTATTATGTGTGTGTTGGTAGGCAGATTAAAGAAATTATGTGAATGTGAGCTGTGAGAGTGAAGACATTATGTGTCAGAGGCCACAGTGAGGGTAATATCTGGATTTCAGTGGCAAGAGTGAGGACAGTTTTTCAAGGTTAGTGGTAGAGTGAGAACATTATGTGAGAAACTGAGGCCATAGCAAGTATATTATATGAATGTCAGAGGCCGGGTAAGGATTTTATGTGAGGGTCAGATGTTATAGTGAGGGTAGTATGTGAGTTTAAGTGGCCACATAGAGGATATTTTAAGTGTGTCAGAGATCAGCGGAAGAGTATTATGTAAGAGTCAGAGGTTATAGCATGGACATTATGTGCATGTAATTATTCATAATGAGGATATTGTGTGAATGTCAGAGTCCAAAGTGAGGTATCATGTGAATGTGAGAGGTCACATCTTATTTTGTGAGATTCAGAGGTCACAGTAAAGATATTATGTGAAAGTCAGAGGCCACATTGAGGTTTATATGTGAGTATCAGAGGCCACAATCAGAGTTCTATGTGAGTATCATGGTAATAGTGAGGGAATTTTTTGAGTCAGACCAAGGGAAGATATTATGTGATTGGCATGACAACAGTGAGTTATATGAGTGTCAGAGGACACAGGATATTATGTGAGAGTCAAAGACCATAGTGAGTATATTGTGTGTCAGAAGGTACAGTGAGGATTTTATATAAATATCTGAGACCACACTGATGACATTTTATCAGTGTCAGAGTCCAGACTGTGTTTATTGAATGTTAGAAACCTCAGAGAAGATACTCTATGAGTGACAGTGGTCACAGTGGTCACATTGAGAATATTATGTGTCAGTGATGATTGTTGATATTATGTAAGTGTAGGAGGCTACAATGAGGGAAAGATGTGAGTCTTATTGGCCACAGTGATGGTATTATATAAATATCAGAGGCCTCATTGAGTATATTATTTTAATGTCAGAGGCCACTGAATAGTATTTTGTGAGTTTTAGAGGCCAGAGTGAGGTAAATGTCAGAGGTTTAATTGTGGATATTATGTGTCAGAGGTCACAGTGATGGTATTAAGTGAATGTCAGAACCAAATGATGATATTATGTGAGTGGCAACTCTCCCAGAAAGTATATTGTATGAGTTTCAGAGGCTACATTATGGAAATTATGTGGGTATCAGTGATAACAGTGAGAATATTTTGTCACATCAGGGACCAGCTTGAGGATATTATGAGTGTCCCAAGTCATAATGACTGTGTTGGACAATAGTGAGAGTATTATGTAAGTGTCAGAGGTGACAATTATATTATGTGAGTATATAAGGCCAAATTAAAGGTAATTGGTGAGTAGTAGAGGCCACATTGAGGGTATATTATGAGTGTCAAAGTAATAGTGATGGAATTTTGTGAGTGTCAGATGCCAAGTGAGGATATTCTGTAAATATCAGGGGCAAAAGTGAGTATATTAAGTGAGTGACAGAGGTCACAGTTAGAATATTATGTGAGTGTCAGAGGCCAGTTTGAATTTATTATATAATATCAGAGACAAAATGTGGATATTATGAGTATTGCAGGCTACATTGCAAGCATGATGTAAGTGTCTCAGGTCACAAAAATATATTATGTGCATGACGAGTCACATTGCATGTAATATGTGAGTAAAGGAGGCCAATCTATGTGTATTTTGTGAGTATCACAGGTTAGAATAAGGATAATATGTCAGTATCAGAGACCAAAATTATGACATTATGAGTGCAATAATTTACAGAGAGGATATTTTATCAGTTTCAGACATCACAATGAGGGTATTATGTCAATGTCAGAGGTCAAAGTGAGGATATTTTTTGTGTGTCAGAGGACACAGTGAATATATTTATGTGACTTTCAGAGGACATAGTGCAATATTTTGTGAATGACAGAGACCAGAGTGGTAGTAGTCTATGTCTGAAGTCAAAATATACGTATTATGTAATTGTCAGAGACCAAAATTGGGGATTTATGTGAGTGCCAGAGGGTGCAGTGAGGGTATTAGGTGAGTGCCAGAGGTCACAGTAAAGTTATTATGTTTCAGAGGTAGCATTGATGATATTACATGTCACAGGCCAATTAAGGATATAATGTCGGTGTCAGAGGTCAAATTGAGTGCACCTTATGAGTGTCCGAGATCACAGTGAGGCTATAATTTGAGTGTCAGTGGTGAAAGTGTGAATATTATATTAGAGTCAGAAGTCAAGTGAGAATATTTTGTGAATGTCATAACCCAAAGTGAGAGTATTACATAAGTAACAGGTCCCAGTGAGGTTATATTGTGATTATTAGAGGTTCCAGTGAGAACATTATGTGAGTATCAGAGGTCATGTGAGGATATTATGTTACTATCAGATTCAGAGTGATGATATCATGTGAGTGTCACATAACAAGTGAGGAAATTAGGTGAGTATCAGAGTCACCAGTGAAGATAGATGAAAGTGTTCAAAGCCTTTTCAGAAAATAATGTGTCAAAGATCACAGTGAGGACATAATGTGAGTATGATTTGCAACAGAGGTATTATGTCAGTTTCTGAGAAAATACAATGAGAATATTATTTGAGTGTCACAGGGCTCAGAATGGGAATTATGTGAGAATCAGAGGACACATTGTGGGTATTCTGTTAGTGATTCAGGCCATGTAAGGATAGTATGTGTGTGAGAGAGGTCACACTGAGTTTATTATGTGAGTAGCAGAGGTCACACTGAGGATATTATTTCAGAATTAGAGGCCACAGGAGGTTATTATGTGTCTGTCAGAGACCACAGTGAGTATATTTTATGAGTGTCATAGACCACAGTGAGGGTATTAAGTATTAGAGGTCACAATGAGGGTAATCTGTGAATGTGAGATATTAGATGAGGGTATTATGTCAGTGATAGAGGCCAAGGGAGGACATTTGTTTCAGAGGTCAGAGTGAGGTTATAATGTGTCAAATATCACCTTAAGGGTATGACATTAGTGTCAAAGGGCAAGTGAGGATATTTTTGAATGTCACAAGTGACAATGTGTTTATTTTGTTAGTGTGAGATGTCAGAGTGAGGATATTGTTGAATATCATAAGTCAAGTTAGGCTATTTTGTGACTATCAGAGTCACAGTGAAGATAATCTTTGAGTGTCGTCATATGCCATACGGAGGTAAACTGAGTATCATAGGAAGCAATAATTATATTAAGACATTGTCAGCAGTCACAGTGATGTTGTTATGTCACTCTTAGGGTTTTATATGTTTCAGAAGCCACTATGAGGAGATATGAGCATCAGAGAAAGAAGTGTAGTTATTATGTCAGTTTCAGAGGCCACAGTAAAAATATCATGATTGTACCTGAAGTCAAACTGATGGTATTTTTTGAGTGACAGAGGTCACAGGAAGGATATGTTTTTAGTGTCAGATGTCACTATGGGGGTATTATGTGAGTGTAAGAGGCCATGTTGATGGTATAATGTGAGTTTCAGGGTTCACCATGTGGGTATTTGGTGAGCATCAGTTGCGGGGGCGTCCAGAATTCCATCCAGTGCTTGACAAAGATCCTCTGGAGGATGATTGCAAAGGCTCATCCTAAAAGGAATTGCCAGATATTTTGCTCCAAAGCATGGTGTTTTCTCTGATAATATATTACTCATTTCAGTCTGAATGGATTGCTTAAGGGGATGAAGGGAATACAACAAAAATTCCAGAAAATATTACCTACAATTTGAAAAACAATGGGTCTTTACTACTAACAAAATTAAAAATAATTTTGCAACCGTACAATGAGTCCCTGAAAGCCTCTGGAGAAAATAGTTGTAGATCTGCCTTTGTCTCCAACAGACTGGTTAAATTTTAATGATGGTTTTGTTCATGTGTGGTGGTGAGGTATAAGAATAAGGTTTCATAACATACCTTCCTTCCTACAAAGAATATGTCACCCCTATAATAAACGTTGGTACACAATTACAATTGGGACCGCTGCCCTACTTTACCCCTTACCTCAGCAATTCAGATATTAACCAGATGGACCTAGTAGAGATAGTCACATGAGATTACTTGTCTATTGTTTTAACCGTGAGAATAATAAGAATAGTCTTAGGTCACATAGAGTTTAGATATTAAGGAAGTAAATATTGCATTAGTTCACCGAGGTAGTTAGATATTCTTAAAACAATTGTGGTATGCTACAGCCTCATCACTGTTCATTGCTGCTCAATTCACCATAGCCAGATTGTGGAACCAACCCAGATGCCCTTCAGTTGATGAATGGTTAAAGAAACTGTGGCATATATATACAATGGAATATTACTCCGCAATGAAGAATGATAAAATTATGGCATTTACAGGCAAATGGATGAAATTGGAGAGTATCATGCTAAGTGAGATAAGCCAATCTCAAAAAACTAAAGGACGAATGATCCCGCTGATAAGCGGATGAGGACATATAATGGGGGGGTGGGAGGGGTTAGCATTAGGTTTACGGTTAGGGATAAGGAGAGTGGTAAGAATGAAGGAAAGAAGGACTGTATAAAGGGGAAAGAGGGGTGGGAGGTGTGGGGGGGAAGGAAAAAAATAATCAAACATCATTGCCCTATGTAAACATATGATTACACAAATGCTATGCCTTGACTCTATGTACAAATAGAGAAACAACATGTATCCCATTTGTATACAATAAAAAAAAAATCAGTCCATCAGGAAAGCATAGCTATTGTTAAAGTGATGTGACCATTAACAACATAGGGCCTCAAAATATATGAATCAAAATGAAATACTACACTTTTCAGTTTTATGTTTTTAAAAACCCATTATATTCATAGTAATGATCTTTAATTATAGTAAACTAAAATCTTCGTATCTTTACTAAGTCTAAATCCTCAAAGAGCTGTCTCTATTTTTACTCTCAAAATACAATGTTGTATGTTATGAGCTATTGAAGAGTGCGTGTGTGTTTGTATATTTATAACACTGACAAAGTTTTTGACTTTATAATCATAGAACTTAAGCAAACATGATTATTTTTCAAGCATTCTTTTTTGATACAGTGATGTACATATTCAAAAATGCAAAATCAATTTGATTCTATAAACATATTTGTAATGGTCTTGAGTCACTAAGAAACACACACATACACATATATATTCTGAAGCATAATTTCTTAATAATTGATATGATTGGGAAAAATCTCTATCCAAAGAGACAATACCAACTTTAGAAGTAAAAGGAAAGTTCAGTGTAGTTGAAAGTAATAGACTACCTGTTAAAAATCTTTATCCAGTGCAGGTTTAAAATTACTTGTGCTCTCCCTAAAGCTCATAAGTCTGAAAATTGTGTTTTTTGAATTTACTCTTAAAGGATATAAATTATCCCATTTTGTTCTGTAGTCTCCAATGTGGAACACTTATAAAAACTTAAATTGAACAACAAATATATCACTTTTGGTAACTTGGAAATAATTATTATGCCTGGAGAGGGCTGTTCTTTTGAGAAAAGTAATTAAAGCATTTGAAAAAAAGTATATTTCCATGTATATATATATATAAAAAAACAATTGTGAATAGGTAAGGATAATCTGTAAGGTTACTGTTTTCTCATAATTTTCTGTTCCTTATTAAAAACAATTTCTGCCTATGCTTTGAAAACTTCTTTAATATTAACCACAAGATTGTCATTATAGCCTGAAGAAAAATGTATATAAACCCAGCCTTCCCCAGAATAAAGTGGGATTGATTGCACCAGAACTAGAGTCTGTGTCTTTCATTCTCCATCCATTGCCGACGCTGTCTCCCCACACCCTGTTTACCGGTGTGGAACCCATGGACTCCTGCTAGGGCTGGACCCCAGCAAGTGGCGCCCAACGTGGGACCCTCTGGTAAACTCCCCATTTATTATTAATTTATTTCCTTTTCGAGACAGCTAGGATCCTGCCTGGGGTGCCGCGGACCCCTCGGTAGAGAAGGCCGAGAAAGGATAGGCAGGGATAGACAGAACAGCTACCATGGGAGGTAGTGAAAGCAAAGAAAGAGCATTACTTATTGATATTGCTAAGCACTTATTAACTAAAAGAGGAACGCATGTAAGAATAGCTCAATTAAAAGATTTTTTTCATTTTGTGCAAGAATGTGCCCCTTGGTTTCCTGAACAAGGTACTTTAGATGTTAAAACCTGGAAAAAGGTAGGTGATGCTATGCATGCACATCATAGATTATATGGCAATGAAAGAGTCCCCATGGATGCTTTTGCATTGTGGAATCTTTTTAGGGACTGTTTAGACCCTAGACATGAAAGTGAGCAGCTAAGTAAAAGGGTAAGATCACCAGAAGAAATGTCAGAAAAGGAGCCTTTGCTGACAGCCTTGGTTAAAAAATATACAGAGGAAACTCAGAGTGAAAATGAAAGTGAATCAGATGAAGATGAAGACGACAAAAGGGAGAAAGGTCTACCTGATCAGCTCTCCCCATCTGATGAGGAGGACTTGGAAGAAGCCGCTTTCAGATATCATAATGAGGATCCATCTTTGGTGGCTCCTGTTGTGCCAGCCCTTCCTAAACCCCAGATAAAATAAAAAGGAAAGTCCAAAAGGTAGGATTTCTAGGTGCTGTTCGTGAGGCACAAAAACACAGAGATGTTAGTATTTGTTGCCCCATAGTATGGGCTATAGATGAGGGAGGAGAGCCTCATTGGGAGCCTCTCTCTTTTAAAATATTAAAAGAACTAAAAACAGCTGTAAAAGATTTAGGACCTACTTCCCCTTATACTCTGCAGCTAGTGGAGAATGTGAGCTCACAAGTGGCTGACGCCTTTTGATTGGCAACAAACCGCAAAGTCGTGTTTAACACCAGGGCAATATTTACTTTGGAAAACAGAATATAAAGAATTAGCAAAAGCCTCTGTACAATTACAGATGGACAGAAGAAGAAATAGAATAACCTTAGGACAGTTAACAGGAACAGGGGATTGGCTTACTCCTGCAGAACAAATTAAACTTTCTAGAAAGATTTTAGAGGAAATTTCTAAATTTGCTCAGTTGGCATGGAGGTGATTGCATTCTGCTGATGCTCCTACAACCTTTCTTAGTAATATTAAGCAAGGTAGCATGGAACCCTATGAAGACTTCTTAGCAAAATTAGAAGAAAATATTTCTAAAATCATTACTAATTCAGAAGCGGCTGAAATATTACTGAAGCAATTGGCTTTTGAAAATGCTAATCCTACTTGCCAGGCTCTATTAAGACCAATTAGAAGACCTGGCTCTCTTTCAGACTGTATTAAAACCTGTATGGACAGTAGCCCAGCTCATATTCAAGGAATGGCTATGGCTGCTGCCTTACAAGGAAAAACTTATTCACAATATCTTAAAGGTATTAATCAAAATGTTAATGCTTCTAGGCCTGCTGGTTGTTCTGGCAAGCCTCAAGGTAAATGTTTTTCTTGTGGACAACTTGGGCATTTTGCTAAGGATTGTCCCAATCTTAAGAATCCAATTGTGACAGCTCCAGTGGCCCCTCAGAATACTGCTGGGGGAACTGGAGCTCCTCCTAAAACAATTTGTCCTAAATGTCAAAAAGGATTTCATTGGGCTCATGAATGTATATCCAGATTTCATAAAGATGGTCATTTGCTTAATGAACTAGGACAAGGAGGTTCAAACATGACTCCTATAAAACAGTCAAGGCAAAATTATCCAGGATTTCAAGCCAATGAATCTTATCCAAAAAATGGGATGAGGGGCCTGGGGCCTAAACAATTGGGGATCCCCCAATCCATTTGTAGGACAACAATTAATGACCTGGCCAGAGGAACCCCAGGAAGTGCAGGATTAGATCTGCCTTCCTCTCAGCATTTAATTATTACTCCAGAATCAGGGGTTACTTTAATCCCAACAGGCATATTTGGCCCTTTGCCTGAGGGACATATGGGCCTAATAATAGGAAGAAGTTCTATAGCAAAAGCAGGAATCCAGATAATACCTGGTGTAGTAGATTCAGATTATTTAGGAGAAATAAAAATTATGGTCTATCCCCCATATAAGACAATACAGATTTTTCCTCAACAGAGAATTTCTCACTTATTGTTAATACCCTATCTTAAACTTCCAAATCAAGTACTAGCCCCAGAAAGGAAAGGGGGTTTTGGATCAACTAATACTGTGGCCTGGGTACAAAAAATTTCAGAACAAAGACCTATGAAAGCTATAGAAATAAATGGCAAAAGATTTAAAGGACTGCTAGACACAGGAGCAGATGTAACTTGTATTGCAGCTCATGATTGGCCTCTAAGCTGGCCAACTACTAAATCCCCTTCTACTTTGGTGGGGCTAGGATTAGCCTCCAATGTGGCAAAAAGCTCTGTTATGTTACATTGGAGAGACAAAGAGAAAACTGGGACTTTTCAACCATATGTTATTCCTTCTCTCCCCTTTACATTATGGGGAAGAGATTTAATGGAACAACTCAATATTACTTTAACTGATGAACAGGAGGAAAGTACACATTTTTCATAGGGGCCTCTGTTACCAGGCAGGCTGACCCAATTATCTGGAAGGACAACCAACCAGTATAGGTGGAACAGTGGCCCTTATCAAAAGAAAAACTCAAAACAGCCACAAAATTAGTACAGGAACAATTACAGTTAGGACATATAGAGCCATCTAATAGTCCATGGAATACACCTATATTTGTTATAAAGAAAAAATCAGGAAAATGGAGATTACTGCAGGATCTAAGAGCAGTTAATAATACTATGGAGACTATGGGGGCACTTCAGCCTGGCCTCCCTTCTCCTGTGGCTGTCCCTAAAGGCTATCATATTATAGTCATTGATTTACAAGATTGCTTCTTTACTATCCCTTTAGCTAAACTAGATAGATGGCGTTTTGCTTTTAGCTTACCATTGCCTAACTTACAAAGGCCTTATCAAAGATTTCAATGGAAAGTATTACCTCAAGGAATGAAAAATAGTCCTATATTATGTCAAAAATTTGTAGATCAAGCTTTAATTGTAGACAAAAGTATCCAGACTGCTATATGATTCACTATATGGATGATATATTGATTGCACATTCTCAAAGCCATTTGTTACAAATAATATTACAGGATTTGATTAAAGATTTACAGAGGTGGGGTCTGATAGTGGCTCCTGAAAAAATTCAAAAGGAACCTCCTTATAATTATCTAGGAAGAACTATAAAAACAGGTTGTGTCAGCTCTCAAAAGTTACAAATTTGAAAAGACAAACTATTAACGTTAAATGATTTTCAAAAATTATTGGGAGATATAAATTAGATTAGACCTTATTTAAAACTCTCAACTAATGATTTAAAACCTTTGTTTGAGGTACTAAAGGGTGATTCAGATCCTAACTCAAGTAGAATATTAACTAAAGAAGGAGAACAAGTCTTACAAGTTGTTGAAACTGCAATTCGAAAACATTACTTGCAACAAGTTAATTATAACTTGCCTTGGGTTTTTTTGTGCTAAAAATGAAACATACTCCAACAGGTTGTTTATGGCAAAATGATCCACTTGAATGGATACACTTACCAGTATCAGGAAAGAAAATATTAATGTCTTATCCTACTATGGTAGCTTCTTTGGTATTAAAGGCTAGACTTAGAAGTAAAGAATTGTTTGCTTGTGAAATGCATGAAATAATTATTCCTTACACAAGAGAAAAATTTGACCAATTATTACAAATTGATGATCAATGGGCTATTGCATTTCTAAATTTTACAGGAAAAATTTCTTTCCACTTGCCCAATAATCCTTTACTACACTTTTTACTTCAAACAGAAATAATATTTCCTAAATGGTGCTCCTCAACTCCAATTAACAATGCTATGTTAATATTTACAGATGGGTCATCAAATGGAAAAGCAGTTACAATAATTAATTCTCAACCCACAGTTCTATGGACACAAGAAACTTCTGCACAAAGAACTGAATTAGAAGCAGTCATCTATGCTTTCAAGACTGTTACCCAACACTTTAACTTGTACACAGACTCACTACACATTGTTAAACTGTTTCCAACCATAGAAACAGCAATGCTCTCCTTTTCATCTAAAATTATACATAGGTTACAAGAACTTCAATATTTAATTCATAACAGAACTTCACATTTCTTTATAGGTCATATTCGGGGACATTCCAGATTACCTGGTCCCCTTGCTCAGGGGAATACCCATGCTGATCTCTAACTAAAAATTTTATTTTAACAGCTAAATTTATTCCTTCTCCACAGATGGGAGTTAATCCTCGAGGACTTTTACCTAATGTCTAATGGCAAATGGATGTAACTCATATATCAGAATTTGGAAAATTGTCTTATGTTCATGTTACAGTTGATACCTTTTCTCATGTTATTGTGGCCTCAGCCAGAACTGGGGAAGCCTACAAGGATGTGATTCAACATTTATTCCTTTGTTTTTCT
Organism: Sciurus carolinensis; assembly: GCF_902686445.1. NCBI lineage: Eukaryota > Metazoa > Chordata > Mammalia > Rodentia > Sciuridae > Sciurus > Sciurus carolinensis. The sequence goes on along the minus strand of NW_025920257.1, from coordinate 260,791 downwards.
GTTTTAGGAATGCCTAAAAAATTAAAAACTGATAATGCTCCTGCTTATACATCAAAACCATTTAAAGATTTCTGTTCCAGGTTTCATATTTCTCATTCTACAGGAATTCCTTATAACCCACAAGGACAAGCAATTGTAGAAAGGAGCCACCAAAGATTAAAAATATAAATAAATAAGCTAAAGGAGGGAGAGCTTAAATACTCTTCCCCACATCATATTTTACAACATGCTTTATTTGTTTTAAATCATCTAAATACTGATAAGGAGGGAAATACTGCAATGATGAGACATTGGGAAAGTAAAAGGTCAAAACAAAGTTTAGTAAAATGGAAAGATTTATTATCTGGTAAATGGAGAGGACCTGATATCTTGCTGACATCTGGTTGAGGCTATACTTGTGTATTTCCACAGGATGCTGAAACACCTTTGTGGATTCCAGACAGATTGATACATCACTACAATGAGCCCTATTCAAAGGAGGAAGAACAAAGATTATTGGATCCCTTATCAACCCAATCAGACAGACAAAAAAGGGCTAGTATTTAAGATGAGATGGTTGCATCTTGCACAATCATCTGCAACTCGCAACTCAGACCTGCCAACTTGGGGACAAATGAAACGCCTGACTGCCGCTGCTTAACACATAGTGAACAGCTCTGGAAAACCTAAAACCCCAGAGGCTTTGTTTTTTGCATTGATTGCTCTCATTTTGACTCAGGTACTGCCTATTCATGCTTATGATAATGAAGGGAAAGCTTACTGGACCTATTTTCCAAATCCTCCCTTACTGCATCCAACTACTTGGAGCAGATCTAATATTAAAGTATTTACTAATGAGCCTCAACTACTTGGAGGGATTGCAGATTTTTAATACCACATAAAATAGCATTAACAATTACATTTCATGGAATTACTGAAGAGACAACAATGTGCTTTAGTAGAGATAATCTACATGTGCCATTGGGATGTCTCCCTTTAAGTTATAGGACTTACATTACTGATTCTCCAGGAGAAGAAGACAACGAAAGAGATATATGGTCCCTAGAGATAGCCTCACTTGGATATGCTAATTATAATGATACAAATATTTCAGTGGCTTTACCGCCTCCTTTTAAACCGTGTGACGACTTTAACAGTCGTAAAGACAGCTCTTGGAATCTACTCAATTTAGAAACAGATTTCCCAAAATGGTTTGAATGTAGTTTTCATCATACTGCACTACAGTTTAAGCCACAAGGCTCTGCTACTACTATTACAGATTATTCTGTGTCTTCTCCTGATTTTGATTATAAACTTTGGTTAAAGATAAGATGAAATAAAACAGTACATTTTAATTTTAACCCTTTTCATACCAATGAGCCTATTCATAGATGGTTTACTCCTGGATGGGTAACACCCATCTATCGGAGTGACCTTATAAATGGTAAATTCTCTTACTTTCCTGACTTGTATAAACTATTAGCAGCTACTAATGTAGTATTACTACAAAGACCTAAGTTAAGTAAACCTAATGACTTTGCAGTACATGCTTGTATAAATGCTCCTCATGCTATTCTTATGTCTACCATAAATAATTTCAATATCACTAAAAATAAGGAAGCTTATAACATTTATTGTCTTGATTGTGTTCTTACTAATGGTATTAATTCAACCATGTCTAAAGATTTAAAGGTGTTTTTAATTGTACATCAGCCTAATTATATTATATTGCCAGTCAATCTTACAGAATCTTGGTATGATGACCCAGGTGTTGAAATTTTAATAACAGTAAATGAACTTTTAAGACCAAAAAGATTTGTTGCAGCTTTGATCCTAGGAATAACAGCTTTAATCAGTATAATCACTTCCTTAGCTCTTTCGACCACAGCGCTTGTACAGGAAATTCATACCGCTTCACATGTAAATGATTTATCTCATAATATCTCTGTGGCTTTAGCGGCACAAGAGCAAATTGATAAAAAATTAGAAACTAGAATTAATGCTCTTGAAGAAGCTTTTCTCTTTATGGGAAATGAGATTCAAAATATTCAAACTAGAATGACCACTAGATGTCATGCTAACTATAAATGGATTTGTATTACTCCTTTAAAGGTTGATAATAATACTAATTGGGAACAAGTTAAAACTCACCTTAGAGGATTTTGGGATAATACTAATATAGTACCAGATATCAATGCTTTACAACTACAAATAAGAATGTTGAGTCAGGCTCATCTCTGTTTTTCCAGCAGATAATTTGGCCTCCCAAATGTTTCATAATATAAAAACAACTATATTTAATAGTACATTCCTAGACACAATATTACAATATGGCTTGATTGGAGTATGTATTTTAATTTTAATTCTTTGTCTTCCAGTCGTCCTCCAAGTAATCCTCAGACTAGTCAAGAAAATAAAAATTCAAGAAGGCCTCTTCACTTTACAAAATAAGAAAGGGGGAGCTGCGGGGGCATCCGGAATTCCATCCAGTGCTTGACAAAGATCCTCTGGAGGATGATTGCAAAGGCTCATCCTAAAAGGAATTGCCAGATGTTTTGCTCCAAAGCATGGTGTTTTCTCTGATAATATATTACTCATTTCAGTCTGAATGGATTGCTTAAGGGGACAAAGGGAATACAACAAAAATTCCAGAAAATATTACCTACAATCTGAAAAACAATGGGTCTTTACCACTAACAAAATTAAAAATAATTTTGCAACCGTACAATGAGTCCCTGAAAGCCTCTGGAGAAAATAGTTGTAGATCTGCCTTTGTCTCCAACAGGCTGGTTAAATTTTAATGATGGTTTTGTTCATGTGTGGTAGTGAGGTAAGAGAATAAGGTTTCATAACATTCCTTCCTTCCTACAAAGAATATGTCACCCCTATAATAAACGTTGGTACACAATTACATTTGGGACCGCAGGCCTCCTGTACCCCTTAACTCAGCAATTCAGATATTAACCAGATGGACCTAGTAGAGATGGTCACATGAGATTACTTGTCTATTGTTTTAACCATGAGAATATTAAGAATAGTCTTAGGTCACATAGAGTTTAGATATTAAGAAAGTAAATATTGTATTAGTTCACCGAGGTAGTTAGATATTCTTAAAACAATTGTGAATAGGTAAGGATAATCTGTAAGGTTACTGTTTTCTCATAATTTTCTGTTCCTTGTTAAAAACAATTTCTGCCTATGCTTTGAAAACTTCTTTAATATTAACCACAAGACTGCCATTATAGCCTGAAGAAAAATGTATATAAACCCAGCCTTCCCCAGAATAAAGTGGGATTGATTGCACCAGAACTAGAGTCTGTGTCTTTCATTCTCCATCCATCGTCGACGCTGTCTCCCCGCACCCCGTTTACCGGTGTGGAACCCATGAACTCCTGCTAGGGCTGGACCCCGGCAGATATTTCCTTTTTCATCATGAATTTCAGTAATTTCAGATTTCCCTCTTCTTCTCTTTGTTAGTGTGGCTAAGTGTTTCTCTAAATTTTTTACTTTTTCCAAGATCCAACTTTTTGTTTTGTCAATTTTTTGAATTCTTTCTTTTGTTTCAACTTAATTGATTTCAGCTCTGATTTTAATTATTTTCTGTGTTCTACTGCTTTTGATGTTATTCTGTTTTTCTTTTTCTAGGGTTTTGAGCTGGAATGTTAGGTCATTTACTTGTTGAGTTTTTATTCTTTTCTTTAATGTGCTCCATGAAATGAATTTTCTTATTATTACTGCTTTCATAGTGTCTGGAGATTTTGATATGTTGTATCATCATTCTCATTGACCTCTAAAAATTTTTTATCTCCTCCCTGATGTTTTCTTTTATCCATGTTTTATTCAATAGCATATTATTTAGTCTTCAGGTGTTGGAGTAATTTCTGTTTTTTATTTTGTCATTAATTTCTAATTTTATTCCATTATGATCTGATAGAACACAAGGCCATATCTCTAATTTTTTGCATTTTCTAAAGATTGCTTTGTGGCATAAAATATGGTCTACTTTCTAGAAGGTTTCATGTGCTGCTGAGAAGAAAGTGAATTCATTCATTGATGGATGGAATATTCTATCTATGTCTATTAAATCTAAGTTATTGACTGTGTTATTGAGTTCTATGCTTTCTTTGGTTTTTGTTGGGAAGATCTATCCAGTGGTGACAGTGGTGTGTTAAAGTCACCCATAATTATTGTGTTGTGGTCTATGTGATTAATGAAAGTGAGAGGGATTCATTTGATGTACATGGATGCACCATTGTTTGGGGCATAAATATTTATAATCATTATGTCTTCCTGATTTATGGTTTCTTTAAGCAGTATCAAGTGTCCTTCTTTATCTCCTCTGACTATCTTTGGCTTGAAGTCCACTTTATCTGAAATAAGGATGGAAACCCTTGCTTTTTTCTTGAGTCCATGTGAGTTGTATGTTTTTTCCCATTCTTTCACCTTAAGTCTGTGGATGTCTTTATCTATGAGATGAATCTCTTGAAGGCAGCATATTGTTGAGTCTTTCTTTTTACTCAATTCTGCCAGTCTATGTGTTTTGATTGATGAGTTTAGGACATTAATATTCAGGGTTATTATTGAGATATGATTTGTATTCCCATTCATTTGGATTTATTTTTGGTTTTGAACTTGACTTGTTTCTCCTTTGAATGGATTTTTCTTTAAGGTATTTTCTTCCTTTGCTGACCTTCATTGTTGTTTTTCATTTCCTCCTCAAGGAATATTTTGTTGAGAATATTTTATTCTATTTGTAAATACTTTTCTATTTGTAAATTCTTTTAACTTCTGTCTATCATGTAAGGATTTTTTTTCATCTTCAAATATGAAGGTTAGTTTTTTTGGATATAGGATGCTTGGTTGGCAACCATTTTCTTTCAGAGCTTAAAATATGTTGTTCCAGTCCCTTCTAGCTTTTAGAATCTGGGATGAGAAATCTGCTGATATCTGTATTGGTTTCCCCTTATATGTAATCTGGTGCTTTTCTCTCAGACACTTCAAAATCCTATCTTTATTTTTTATGCTAATCATTTTCATTACAATGTGCTTTGGTATGGATCTGTTGTGATTTTGTGCATCTGGTGTTCTGTAGGCCTCTTGTAATTGATTTTCCATGTCATTCTTTAGGCTTGGGAAATTTTCTAATATTATTTTATTGAATAGGTTGTTCATACCTTTGGTTTGTATCTCTGTGCCTTCCTCAATCCTGATAATTCTTAAATTTGTTCTTTTAATGATTCCCCATAGTTCTTGTAGATTCTGTTCATGATTTCTTACCATCATCTCTGTTGGGGCAACTTTATTTTCAAGATTAAATATTTTGTCTTCATTGTCTGAGGTTCTGTCTTCCAAGTGGTCTAGTCTTTTGGTGATACTTTCCATTGAGCTGTTTATTTGGCTTAGTGTTTCCTTCATTTCAAGGATTTCCATTTGTTTTTGTGTTTTTTTTAGAATCTCTCTCTTTGTAGAAATGATCTTTTGCTTCCTACAGTTGCACTTTCAACTGCTTATTGGTATTATCATTTATTGCCTGCATTTGCTCTATTATCTCATCTTTTGCTTCACAAATCATCTTAATAATACACAATTTGATGTCCCTTTCTGACATTTCTTCTACCACACAGTCATTCAGTTCTATTAATATGGAATCTAGATTTGTTTGGATCATTTTCTTCCCTTGATTTTTCATGTTGTTCATGTATCTTCCCCTCTAGCAGTGCAGATCTGGGGTATTGCACATTCCCCCCTATAGGCTTATAGTGACCCTATAGGTTTCCAAAACCTTTCCTTTAAGGGGGAGATCAATATTAACAGTGCCCAGTTCAGACAGTATGCAATCCTAGACCAAATAGCCCCTATGAGGACATTATCAACATCATCATAATAAACAGAATGAGTTCAATTTTTATCTTCAGTGTAACAAATAGATTTGCAATAAGTTCTGCTGTTTCTAATGGAGGACAAAGAGGATGCAGAGGGATGTAGGATGTAGCTGTTAATGGGGTAAGAAAAGAATATATAGAAGTTATAAGTAATAGAGTGAGAGTGTAATCAAAAGAAGTTGATTGTTGCATGAAAAAAGGGAGAAAGAGACTCTGAGGGAACATGTAAACAAAAGGAAAAGAGATCAAGAAAAGTAAAGAAATAAAAAGTTAAAATTATTCAATAAGGAGAAAAAAGAAAATCTACACTATAACAGTCATATAGTATTCAAACCTCCCAATCTTCAGTAGCCTGATGCAGGAGAGGTACCTGACATTGGGCTTCAAGTCTCCAGCAGGTGACTCAGAATGGAATTTGCCCAAATGCTGTTATTTCTATTTGACAGGAGTTAATATTGTACTTTGCAAGCTATAAATATTATTAGGAAATTCCTCCATTTTTAAAAATTTGTAATAACAGAATCTCCATGTTGTATTAAATGTGATTTTATTGGGTCATATTTTGTTTCTGTGGAAGACAACTATGAAAATGGGATAATTTTCTTTTATGATTCCTTTTTAAGACCATGAAGTCACTGTGTCAAAATTGATAGCTCCTTTGTATTAGTGCTGAACAATTATTTAGTAATCTCTACTGTCATTTTATATAGCAGCACTCTTAAGTTTGCCATTCCACTGGGTACATAATTGGTTTGTTGCAATTTTGGTCTATTGTTATATGTAAGTTTGATTCTTACATACTAATGGTGAAGAAACACATCCAGTTGTACAAAAAATTCTTGTTCCTAGGATGTTCTGGGGATGTTTCTTCATTTCCTTGAGAAATTTGGCAATCAAAAAAGTGTTGGGTTGTTTTTATTTGTTTATTGATACTTGAGCATCATTTAGGTCCTGAAAACTGCAGTGAAGGTAATAAAACTCAGAAATATTTGAATATTGAATACTTACAAATCCTCTTATACTGACAAGGTTCTTAAAGGTAAGAAAAGATGTCTCCTCTGTTTTCTTCCTCCCAAGCAGTGTTGGTTACACACACAGAATATGTCACTATGGGTGAACAGTGGTTGTTTTCTGAAGTTTTATCAAATTAGGTTTGAAATTTTATTTATTATGTTATAATTATCTATTAGAATTGGAACAATTCAAATGGGTATTTTTCTTTACTTCTATATGATGTTTAAGTGGCAATATTTTAACAGTTAGATAGGGTAAAGTTCCGTGGCATTAGTGACATTCTCAAAGTTGTACAATCTTTGCCATTATTTCCATAATCTTTCATCATTCCAAACAGAAATTGAAGTCATTTTTTAATATTCCTTTTTCCTGCTGTCCCCAACCCTGATAACTTTAATCTACTCTATTTCTATGACTGCTTATTCTGGATAGTTCATGTAAGATGATTCATAATGTATTTTTCTGTCTTATCTGGCTTATTTCATTTGGCATATTTTCATGGCACGTTCATGTTTAGCATAATTCCAAACTTCATTTCTTTTGTGACTGAATAATTGTCTTTTATAAATATATGCATTTTATTTATCCTTTCATCTATTGATGAACACTGGGTCATTCCTGCCTTTTAACTGTGTGCCTAATGCCTATATGGAATGTTGGTGTACAAATATCTATATAAGTCCCTGTTTTAAATTCTTTGGGGTATAACATAAACACCCAGAAGTGTAATACAATTCTGTTTAACTTCATGTGGAGTCACCAAATGATTTCTATAGAACTTGTACTATTTTACATTCCCAGTAGTAATGCACAAGGATTTCTGTGTCTCTTCATCCTCACTAATACTTACTATTGTCCCTTTATTATTAATTTAATCCTAATAGGGTTGAAGTGGTAACTCATTGTAACTTTAATATACCTTTACCTAAAGTTTACTGATGTTGGGCAGCTTTTCATGTGTACTTTGGCCATTTGTATATCTGCTTTAAAGAAGTTATCTTTAAGTACTTTGCCTATTTTAAAAGTAGGGTTGTCTTTTGATTGTTGAGTTGCTAGAATTCTTTATGGATCCTGGACATCATACCATTATAAGTTATGTTGCTTGTAATTATTTCCTCTTACTCTGTGGGTTTTCTTTCACTTTCTTGAAGTTACTTTGTGATGCACAAGTTATTAATTTAAAAAAAAGTCCTATTTATTTTATTTTTTTTTGCCTGTGACTTTGGTGTCATATTTAGCAAATTATGGCCAGTTTCTCTGGATCATAAATATTTGCTCCTTTATTTTCTAAGGTGCTTATAGTTTTAGATCTTACATTTAAGGCCATCATCCATTTTGAGATAATTTTTGTTTGTGGTACAAAATTATGGTCCAACTTCATTATTTTAGTGTTTTGGTACTAGGATTTGAACCCAGGGGTGATTTACCACAGAGCCTCATCCCAGGCCCAGCCCTCTTTAAATTTTACTTGGAGACAGACTCTCACTGAGTGGCTTAGGGTTTTGGTAAGCTGCTGAGGCTACCTTCAAACTTGGAATCCTCCTGCTTCAGCTTACCCAGTCACTTGTGTTATAGGCATGCACTACTGTACCCAGCCCAACTTCATCCTTTCGCATATGAATATCCATTTTTCCATAACCATTTGTTTCAGCCATTTGTTGAAAATACTGTCCTTTTCCATTGAATGATATTAACACCCTTGTCAAAAATAGTTGATCACTGATGTAAGTAAATTATTTGTCAAAAAATTGTTGATCAGTTGTAAAGGTTTCTTTTTTTTTTTTTTTACCATGAAGATGTATCTATGTTTTCATTACTATGGACATATAACAAATCACTTTAAAACTTAGTGGCTGAAAGGATCAATCATCATTTATTATCATTCACATTTCAGGAATGTGATATCATCCCAACTAGGCAACTCCAGCTTGAGGTCTCTCATGATGTTACTGGAAAGAGGTCTCTCAAAGACTTGTTCAACCACACATGGCCAGAAGTACTTATATAGCTGGTGTGGAGCAAGTGGGGCTTTTCAGGCATATTCCCCTATCTGCATGTGGTCTGTGCAACATGACAGCTTGGGGATAGCCCAAATGCTCACACGGCAACTCAGGGCTCCAAAGTTATGTTTTTCAGGAGAAAACCATACATTTTGTGAGTTGTAGAACATCACTGTGACAGCATCTCATTGGTCAGGTAGCGATCTTAGGACCCCAGCTATTGCTGGTGGACTGCTTTTAGTCCTTATTTAGTGGAACAAGGATACATTTCAGTGTGGTCATCTTTGGACTTTGCAGTATGTCATAGCATAAAAATAATTATCACTCTGTGCAGGTCCCTGCCATAAAGATGGCCTGAATAGTGCTGTGGAAGAACACGGTGGGACAATGATTAATAAAGGAGGTAATTTTCATAAACACTGGGCCCTAAAAGTTGAACCATTTAATTTATCAAGAACAAAAGTATTCAAGTAGCAAAGAGTGGATGGAAAGTCTTCCAAGAAAAGGAGCACAGAATGTCACAAAGCTTGGATCTACAGCAATGAAGATTGAGTTGAGCATGGGATGGTGAGAGATGCCTGTAAAGGGAAGGGGAGAGGATATCCTGAAGGGCCGTGAATGTCAAGTTATAACATCTGGCATTAGGAGACAGTCGCTGACTTTAGAGCACAGGCAGTAGAATGATCTCTCAAGTAATCTCTGCCATCCACATCCTTTCCTGCCTTTGATAGTAAACATACCATCTCTGTGAAAGTTTTCTTCCTAGCTTAAACTGAACACAGACTCCAAATCATTGAATCACATTCATTTTTTTTCCCCCACCACAAACAACTCTAGCATGGCATGCATTTGAACAAACCAAAAGTGATTTCACTCTTCTAATTTTCAGAGCTTTTTGGCTGAATGCAGAGTGAGAAATTCATACCTTTTTCAAGCAGTGTGGGTTCTTTTTCCCAATTCCTCTCATCCATCTGGTTCTCTGGAGGTCTTGGAATCCAGGAAAGTGTTAGTTATTTCACTGTGCTGAAATCCAAAAAAGACTGCTAAACTGTGAAAGAAAATTTGCATTCCAGAGACACTGAGTTAGTCCACCACATTTCTACAGCAGCAAGGTGCAAATAGCTGTATTTTCTGTCTCCTTTGTTATCAGCAGTTAGAGAATAGAAAAGCCCATACACATTGTCTGTACCTTCCACACCTAGTTCATCTAAACCACCCTTGGTGCGGTGGCAGCAGGGTGTGAAAAGAGGAACCAAAACATGGAGCTACTTTATTTCTAGTGTCAAAAAATATTGCAACCAAGATTCAACTTAAGGGAAGAAGCAAACCACTTCTCCAGATCCCTATGGAGCTATTCATGAAAGGTTTCTTTATGGGCTCTCAGTTCTATTCCATTAGTCCTAAGTGTCGGTATGTCTATCCATTCAAATAGTTCCAGTGTGTTGTTTACAGTAGCTTTATAGTAAGCTTTGAAATCAGGAAGTATGGGTTCTCAGAATTTGCTCTTTTTCAAAGTTGTTATACTTATTCTGTGTCCCTTGAAATTCCATTTGAATATTGGAGTAAAATTTTCTATTCCTCAAAATATAAAAATGATAGAAAATATCATTGGGACTTTGAAAAGTATTGCACTGAAGTAGAATCTGTAGATCACTTTAGGTAGTATAATAATCTTAATAATATTAAGTTTTCCAGGCTGTGAACATGAGCTGTCTTTCCATTTATTAATGTGATTTATTTGAGCAACATTTTACATTTTTCAGTGAAAAGGTCTTGTACCTCATTGATTAAATTTATTCCTAAGTATTTTACTGGTTTTGATGTTATTTTAGGTGGAATTGTTTTCTTAATTTGGTTTGGAAATTTTTCATTGTCTGCATATAGAAACGCAAATGGTTTTGTGTTTTGATTTTATATTGTCCCACACTGCTGTAATTGTTTATTAGGTTTAAAAGACTTTTTGTGTAATTTTTAGCATGTAGTACATTGAAGATTATGTCATCTGCAAAGAGAGGCAGTTAACTTCTTACTTTCTAGTATGGATTCCTTTTCTTTTTCTTGCCTAATTGCTCTGTCTAGAACTTAAAAACAAGGATATCCTTCACGTGTTTCTGATTTTAGGGAAACAATTTTTACTTTTTATCATTGATTATGACATTAGCTGTGGCTTTCCTTTTTAACGTGCTGATTAAGTTTCCTTCTGTTCCTAGTGTACTGGATATTTTTATTGTGAAAGAGTATTGAGGTTTTTCAAATGCTTTTATCCATCATTTGTAATGGTCATGTTTTCTTAACTGTTGATATGTACTACCTTGGATTGATTTTCATGTTAAACCACTCTCACATTCCTGGAGAAAATCCCAGTTGGTTGTGATATATATAGGTTGAATATCCCTTATCAAAATGCTCAGAATGGAAGTTTTTCTTATTTCAGTGCTGTTTGAATTTTGCAATATTTGTGTATGCTTTACTAGTTGACCAACACTACTCCAAAAATGTGATATCTGAATTGTTTTGAAATCCAAAATATTTGTAGCATCATTTGCTCAAAAATTTTCAGATTTTTAATCATTTCAGATTTTTTGATTGGGAATTTAATGTGATTGGATCTGACTTCTTTGGACATACTGATAAGTTCATTCTGCTATAATTTTGTTGAAGATGTTTGCCTTTCTTTGTAAGGGTTACAAACTAGTTTTTCTTTTCTTCTACAATCTGTCTAGGTTTGGTATCAGGGTATTGCTGGCATTGTAGAATGAATTAGGAAATGTTTTTTCCAATTCTTTTGGAATATTTTGAGGGATGTTAATAACTCTTTAAATGTTTGTTATAATACCAGTGGAGTGATCTGGTCCTGGGCATTTCTTTGTTGGGGCATTCTGTTAATGGTATAATCCCCTTTCTTGTAATAGTTCTTCTCAGATTTTTATTTCTTCTTGAATCAGTTTTGGCAGTATGTGTTTCTAGGAATTTATCCCTTTTGTCTTTGTTAAGCAGTTTGTTGGCATACAGTTGCTCATGCTATTCTCCCCTAATTCTTTTGTTTCTGTACATTCAATAGTAATGTTTCTCTTTCATTTTTAATTTTAGTAGTTCAAATCTCTTCTTACCAACCAACCAACAAATATGTTCTGAAGAATATTTCACATGTACTTCAGAATATCTAGTGTTTACTTCTCATTCTGTGAAGAATGTTATTAATCTAATCAGTAGAACCAACTTTTGGTTTTCTTGAGTCTCTCTTTTTTATCAGTAACCTTTATTATTTCTTCCTTCTCCCAGGTTTGTGTGTTTATTTATTTATTTATTTATTTATTTATTTATTATTCCCTGAAATGCAGAGTTACATATTTGATTTGACATCTTTCTTTTTCAATGTAAGTATTTGAAGCTATAATTCTCTCTCCCACCACTGCTCTCAGACTATTTCGTAGGTGTAAATATGTTGTGTTTTTTTTTCTTTTGACTCAAAGAATTTTCTAATGCCTACTATGATTTCTTCTGTAACTATTGGTTAAGAACATGTTGTAGCCTGGTGAAGTGGTGCATGCCTGTAAGTCCAATGGTTTGAAAGCTGAGACAGAGGATTGTGAGTTCAAAGCAGCCTCATCAAAAGTGAGGCATAGGCAACTCGGTGAGACCCTGTCTCTAAGTAAAATACAAAATAGGATTGGGGATATGACTGAGTGTTCAAGTCCCCCTAAGTTGTGTATATTTGTGAGTTTTCCTTTTCCTCCATTATTGATTTCTAGTTTTGTTCTATTGTGATAGGAAAGACATTTGCATGATTTCAGTTCTTCAAAAATTATTGATATTCATTTTATAACCCAACTGTATATTCTGGAGAATATTTTGTGTGTACTTGAGAATATTTTGTGTTTACTTCTCATTCTGTGAAGAATGTTGTTGGGTAGAATTTTGTACATGTCTCTTGTGTCTGATTAATAGTGTTCTGTTCATCTAAGTATTTTCTGATCTTCTGCAATGCTATCCTACCCTTTATTGTAAGTATACTATTAAAATCTCCTAATGTTACTAAGTTTCTCCTTTCAGTCAGTCAGAGTTTACTTTATTTTGGGCTTCTTATATTGGGTACATATATGATCATAGTGGTTCTCTATATTCTTAAGACAGTGAAATTTTATCCCTATATAATGTCCTTTATCTCCTGTAATTTTTCTTAGTCCACTTTTTTCCACACAGAAGTAAGGTCACCCTGTTGCACTTTTGGTTACTATTTGGCTGGAATCTGTTTTACTATATTTTTACTTTCAACTTCTGTGTGTGTGTGTGTGTGTGTGTGTGTGTGTGTGTGTGTGTATCTAAACTGAGTCTCTTGTGGATAGTATATTGATCCACTGCTTTTTAATCATCTTTCAAATCCTTGCATTTTAACTTTACACTTGTAAGCATTTAAAATTAAAGTATTTACTGATAAAGAAGGACTTAGTTCTGGCAATTTGCTATTTGTTTTTTCTCAGATGACTTTTGTGCTTTGAGTCCTCTGATATATCTTTGTTTTTCAGTTAGTTCTTTTGTAGTTTACCATTTTGATTCTCTGCTTTTTCATGTGTGTTTTTTTAGTTATTTTCATTTTGTAATTTAAAAACATTTATATTTTAATTTATTATTTCTAATGTCATTGGTTCTGTTTTTAAATTTCTAACAGATTCTTTAATTGATTATATTTTTCATTAAGAAGGTAATCCATATAAAAATTGTAAGAGGCAATAAAATCTCATGAGTGGGCTACTGAGAAAACTGTGTGTGTGTGTGTGTGTGTGTGTGTGTGTGTGTGTGTGTGAGTGTTTGTAATGCATATCAACAAATATATATAGCAAACTTGAAATCTCCAAGTTTTTAGTGCATTAATGTAGACTTCAAGAATATTACAGTATTTTCTTCTATTTCCTGTTCAGTTCACAACAGGAACTTCTTTTCTGATATTAAGTTTAGATTCTGGGTTTAGTTAGATAGGAGTTTTCCACAGTTATCATGATTCTTAGCTGAAGTCAAAAGTTTCCATCAGTGATCTTGAAAATCCATTGAACTCATCAATTTTACTGATCTTCTGCAATGCTATTAGACTAAGATAGAAAGACTATTACTAAGTTAGTAAATATAAAGTTCCTTCAATGTTTTATCTTTTAAAATTTTTATTTTATTTAAAGACAGGGTCTCACTGAGGTGCTTTGTGCCTTGATTTGCTGAGTTGGGCTTTAAACTCACCATCCTCCTGTCTCAGCCTCCCCAGCTGCTGGGATTACAGGCATGCTCCACCATGCCTGGGTGAATTTTTAATATTTAGTGTTGAGGAAGACTTTCATTGGTAGTTTCTAAGAGAAGTGAGAAAATTATCTTACTGGAAAAAACTTTCAATTATGTTACTACTTCAGGCACTATATATAGGGGATAGGTTACAGATACATATTAGTGAGAGGGAGACAGAGAGATAAATAGGAGGATAACTAGGATAAATAGGAGGGCTAGGAATAATAATGTCTGCTTGCACCTTAAACCTGCTGCATTTGAGATGCCTGGATAACTCATAAAGATGAGCATAAAGATGTGCCTCATGACTGGATGATAACATAGCACTTTGTAGGAACTAAGAAAAGTTTGGCATTTGCCAATGGTCTTGCATAATTAGAAAATGATGGCTACATTGTGCTCAGATTGGAACATAGAATTCTTGTGATGACAGACTTGGAACTCTTTGAATCTTTCATGGAACAGTACTGATTAACAGAACCACAAAAGCTTCAGTCATTTTCCCCAGCTGTACTGACACTAACTCCATTTGTATAGCTTTCATAATGTATTATTTCCTGTGTGTGTATGCAGCTGAGGTTGTCAGATAATGAATGGATGATATGTCAAGTGTAGACATCATAGTCCTCTGGATGATTTTTGTACATAATTTTTCTAGAAACAATGAAAATCAGCAAAAGATCTCTTTGGGCCCACTCCAGTCATCTTGATTTTCTAAGACTCCTAGCCAATCACTCCTTCATTACTTTTCCATTATCTGGAAGCTCCATATTTCCTTTGAATTTATACTCTGTTGACACCAATTCTACATTACTATCTCATATGGTGATGATTTATAGGCTGTGCTGTGGGTGAAGGGAAACCCAATGATACTGATTTTTGTGTTCCTTCTATGTTTCTTCTCTCACCGGTTCTTTAAACTTTCTCTTTTCTCTGATGGTTCTTTTCTTCTGTTCTTCTCTTTGCTATTCTCTTTCCTCAGGTCTCCATTTAATTATTTCTTCCAGAAGGACTTCCCTACCCATGCCCTACTCATAGACTGGGTTACATGCCCTGTCATTTTACTACATTCATCCCATTAGCATTCTCATGCTTAATCCTGTGGTAACACTATTCACACTTAATTTTCCTCACTTAAATAGTAAGTCTCATAAAGGAAAGTATTATGTCTCACTCACCTGTCCCTAGTACCTGACACATGTTAGGGAAATGGTAGTATGTGCTGATTGAATGAAGACACACCTACATAAAAAATCTGGGATCCTAAGTAAAATTTGTCAATTTCATTAAATTATCTTGTCTCCTCTATCTGATGGAACCAAAGGCAAATGCAGCAGTCAAAAATAGGTTAGAATTAGAAGATAAACTTCTTCCTAACACATCAAAATGCAAAACTTTAGAAACTTAAGAACTAACCCACAATCAAGATATTCTAAGCACACAGCACTGTGGTAGAAGGAGTGGAAAAAATGTTACTATGTGAGAAGTCTATGTAGGGCCAGATTTATAAGGACCAATAATCTGTTCTCTCAGAAAAATGATGATATAGCAAACGTGTTTAAGATCTATATAGGTCAGGTAGTGTTCTGTGCAAAGATGCAGGTTATAAGTTTAAATTCTTTTGAAGTACATATAGGTTAAGTTCATGGCATCTATATTCAATTCAGGTTTTGCAATCTAGTCAATACAGTGTATTTTAACCAGTTAGGTAACCACTCTGGGCCTCCATTTCTTTATCTACAGAATGCCATATGATAGTATTTTCCTCCTAATGTTATTCAGAGGACAGAAAAAGTAAGTTCTGACAAAAGTTTGGAGCACTTATACATGATAAGTAACTTATAAATACTTGCTGTCACTTACTGAACTTATGTCATCTAGTGAAATAAAAGACAATCTTAGGGACCTGACTCATCTGGGAGAGGGTAGTAATTATGGTGTGTTCTCCAGTGTCAACCTTGTGGTCAGGGTCCTACAGTCTCATATAATGTAAAGAAAGGAAGTGTGCATGTGGGGGAAAAGTGCCTGTGCATATTTAAGCATAAAGGGAATTTTGTAAATCTGTTTGAGTTAAATTATTTTATGTATAAACTGGACTAAACAAATCTGTTCCATTCTTGAGTAGAGGTATCTGTAACAATTTATTTACAAATGTTTGTTTTTCCACAATGTGAAAGATTTCCTACTCTACCTACAAGAATACATTATAAAATGTGTGACTAGCAGTTGTCTGTGACATTTGTGGCACTGTAGAAGTACTGAACCTGTCAGTCTGTGTCTCCTGTGTTCTATCATTTTCTCCTGCCTCTCCTCCCCTACATGTACACCAGTCTTCCTGTGTCAGACACAGATGGAGATATTTTTGAACTCATCCATGAAAGCCAGAAATAGGTCAGCCTGGAAGTGAGATTAGGTAGACTAGAAACCTCTGTCACCAAACCTGGCAGTTTACAATCTTCTTTAACAAAAAAGTAGTCTAAAGGAAGAACAATGATTCATGGATTTTTCTTCTGTATCACTTCTCCTTTCTCAGTACAAAGCAGTTGATAGAATTTAAGATTCAAATGATCAAGGGACCATTTTTTAAACCCACTCCACTCTATTAAACTCAAACTCAATAATTATATGTACTTCTTTATATATCTGTATTTAAGGTGTTTTTTTGATGTGCCATATTTAAGGGTATATAGCAAGATACATTTCCAAACTTGTTTCCATATGGAAAAAGTAAAGTTTGGGTTATTCCAAGTAAATGGAAGAAAACCAACATACTCCCTCTAAACACCTCTCATCACAAAGTATTTATTCCACAAAAATAATATCACAGTAAAAGTCATAGGTATATGAAAGTGAATAAAGATTTGCAATCACAGAGAAGACATGTACAGAGACTGAATTTCAAGTTGTATAGTTCTAAAAAACTTCAGCCTTAGGACTTTAACACTGACCAAGCAAACATTAAAGGAAGGTGGGAGATTTGCTGCCCTTTGGAGTCTATTTGGATTAAAGTACTTATTTTAGGAAAACACACAACATGAGGCAGTGCTCTGAGAGTTATTCTCCATTTCTAAAGTAGTCCATGCAGAGAGCATTTTGATCTAACAAAATTTTATTATCCCATTTCTAGTAAGTGAATCTAGAGTGTAATTAAAATATTTTGAGGAATAAAGATACCAAGAATATGATTTCTGTTCATTTCAATATTTCCAATCAGCATTTAATTTTAAAAATATATTAAAATTTTAGTTGAAATTCTTGCCCATTGATTTATTTTAGTTTCTCTAAGAATCCTGTGTTTTTATGTGTTCTTACACATATGTGTATGCTTAACCCAGTGCCTCACACATGCTAGGAAAGTACTCTACTTTTCTACTGAGTTATACACTGAGTTATATCCCCAGCAGCCCTTACCCTATAATTTTTAGTGATATTTATTTTCATAACAGTTTTGGACCAGTAGTTAAATACAACTAGGCCTTGCAGAAATGAAATTGGAAAACCCATCACTGTTCTACCTTCAATGAGCTCAGTGGCCCCAGGCAACTCTCAGCTTCTTCTGCAAGGCTGTCCTAATCAAGAAAGAGGTGGAGGGAAGCATTCTCAAAGGCCCATTTTAGCTTCTAGCTCACACATTTCACTTTCAGTAATTGTCACTGCCCTGAATCAGTTACTTTTATTTTAGTAAAGATGACATATGAAGGAGTGCCAGCAGTGTCTGTTTGTAGATTTTGGAGCCATTCCCATTACTTTGCAGTTACAGCATACTGGAGTTGTTGACTTTTTTTCCCCTATAAACCTGTGTCTCCACACAAGAGAGAAGCTTGATTCCAATTGAAAATCTAAATTTCTAACTAAACCTAATTTTAGTTTCTGAAAATTCAAGTAATATATTTTCATAAAGTTCACTTTTTAGTCTTTTCATAATTTCTGCCATTTAATGCCTGTTTGGATCTGCTAGTTATTCACAATTCAAGTTGGTTTCTATTACTTTGCAGTTAAAGATTACAGTTAACCTAATATTCAATGGGCACTTTCTATTTCATTTATCTACTTTGGAACATTCCTGCTTCATGTATAGGTTTGGTGCCACTGTAATGGTGCTTCATGATTTTTTTTTAAAGAATATAAAATGTTTTATCACTGTTCTAAACTATACTATACAAAAGAATCTCTTTGCTGTATCTACTGGTAGTTCCACAGTGATGTGATTCCTGAAGAATTTTTGCCAGGTTTTCTTCTAATGTTACCATCAATTTAGTAAAATATAAAACATTTTATCATGTTTCATTTCCACAAGCAATGGCTTCATTATCTAGTTTGATATTTGTATTATAATACATTTTTGATCCATCAAAAATTGTGACTATCCTAACAAAAGTGTTACAAAATCACTTCTTTATTGTTTGTGTTCATCACCAGTGAGCTTTCAAAATATTAGATTTTTAAATGTTAAGTATTGTTGCAGGTATTTAGAGAAACCCAGTACCTATTGATACAGTAAATATATCAAGTGGGTGTGATTTTTCTATAGGAAGAAATAGGGTTAATCTTTTGAAATAATATGCTCAACTAGAAAGTATAGCAGTCTGGATGCTATGGACTGCTGACTATCCATTTCAGATTTTTATTAGGGAGGAGAAAAGATATGAATATCTAAGTGGTTTCAAAGTTTAAAAAATGCTCTTCATAACATTTTTATTTATGAATGTTTATTGTCTAAATATGGGTTATTTTACTCTTATAAAAATGTTACTTGGATAATACATTTAGTAATTTTAATTCAAAATATACTCTAAGGCATTTCTTATTCAATCAAAAGCTAAAAGGAAAAAGTGATATGAATATGCTTTCATATTTTGCCTATTGGAAAACAATAATGAAATTTTACTAGAGAGTTCTTTGATACTAATTTTTGTCTTTCATATATTTTCTCATAAGAGTAAAAGTATGTAAATCTTCTACATAAAACTTCAAAAGGAAGGCACTGCTGGTTATAGTGTGTATAAAAGTACAGTTTAGCATATGCAAAATTAAAGAGAAAAAAGTTCATATCCTTATTATTTCCACTGAAAACATTAAGAAAAGTTCTTCACTGTCAACAGTGTTCAATGCTTAAGAGGTAAGAACAAATAAAAACAAAAACATTAAAGTTCACTTAATACAAAATGGAGTTTTATATATACTTGAATATATAAAAACAGTTTTTAATATGCCGACATAAATGTGTACTATCCGTTTTTTGAAAAGTACAAACCAAATGGACAGAGGGTTTCACAATGTCCTTCTTTTGACACAGGTAAACTAGCCTGGGGGACAAATTGATCAGTTAATGAGACTTTAATTTCAACCAAACTTCATCAGAATTTCTGAGAGCTTAAAGAAAGCAGTACTGGAGAAGCAGCTCTGTCCAGACACGATTGGCACTGACATGTGACTGTTAAGCACTGTGGAAAACTGCAGGGGGCAAAAAAAATTAAAATAATTATTATAAATACCCTGGGAAAAATGGGGTTCCTTACATTCCCAAACAGACCACAGTAGTTTGTTCTCTCATAACCCCTGTGATGCATCAATTGTCAATTCATTGTATAGAGTGATTTACAGATGACAATTACAAGATTGCCTAGAGCAAAGAAGAATAAAGCCCATAAAATGTACTTGATTTTTCTATATGACAGGCTGCTAGAAAAAAAGTATATAATTTATGTTACTAAAGCATATTCAAATACTATTTTTAAAAGGTTCTAGGCTATCTAGAAATACTGATCTACTTTAAATATTAAGAAAAAAACTAAAACTGACTATAAATCTATAATTTCTAATACTATATTTTGGATTTTGTCATCAGTTTTCGAGAGCACTATAAAGATGTTAGTGCATATCTTTTCTCCTAAACTAAAAATGAGGATTGTTTATCTTGAAGTGTTTAGAAGAAGTATCTCTTGTAGAGTTGAAAATGTATTTTTAAATTATTTTTATTGGTTCTACTTAGACATAACAGCAGAATGTATTTAGTTTCATTTTGCACAAATAGTTTATTTTTTTAATTTTCAGTGGACCTTTATTTGTTTATATGTGGTGCTGAGAATTGAATCCAGTGACCCATACATGCTATAGAAGCCCTATACAACTGAGATCTAAACCTCAGGTCCTGAAAAAAATATTTTCATTGATAAATAATATCAAACTTAATAGAAAGATGACTCATAAGAAAAAAACTTATTGTACAGTTAATTTCTGTATTGCTAGCAACTATGATGAAAAATGAAAAGATAAAAAGGTATGTTTCAGTGACAAGTGTCAGGTCTCCAGAAAATCCATCATCTGTGCTCCCAAATGAACAAGTTGAAGAAAAGTCCTCATGTGAATACCTGACTGTTTGCACCTAGATGTTTTATTGCCTAGGATCATATATGTCAAAATGATTTTCTATACTGTTTTGTAACTTAAATCCTATTTAGTCCAGAGTAAGTTAAAATAATAAATGTCAGCATTAAATATAAAACTAAAAAGTCTGTCACTTGTTAGAAGTGCAATAAATATCTGTAGAACAAGTAAATATATTTTTCCACTTTTCAGACTATTTCAGTACATTATTTATATTAGTGCTTTCTTGCTTATCAAGGACTGTCATTTCAATTGATATCTAGGGGCCACAAATCAGCAGGCAGTTAAAATTCTGATTACACAAAAGTCACAGGTAATAAGCAGCAACACCTAATTTTAAGCTCTGACTAAAATTTATCAGTACTAAGTTGCCCAACTTCTTACTTTGGAAGGGGTTAGGGACTGACTTAATTACTGGTTCAATTTATTCAGTGTTTTTTGGTATATTCAAGGTTCTTTTTCTTTTCTTGTGCTTTAAAATTTTATTTTTTTCTAAAACATTATCTACTTTACTTGTGTTTTCAAATTACTCACCTATACTTTATAGTCTTGTATTTATACTCCTAGCCATTATTCCCATTGACTTGGAGTGAACAATGGAAGACAGCAGGCCTTGAATTTTCTTTGTTAGGGTTTTTTAAATATTCTGTTTGGGGTTTATGTCCATCTTGTTGGTATTTTCAATAGAATCCCCTTTCTGGGGCTAGGGTTGTATCTCAGTGGTACAGCATTTTTGCCTAGTGTATGTGAGGCACTGGATTTGATTCTCAGCACCACATATAAATAAATGAATAAAATAAAGGTCCATCAACATCTAAAAATTATTTTAAAAAATGACTTCATGTACAAACAGAAACAGTATGTATCACATTTGTTTACAATAAAAATAAAAGTAAAAAATGAATCCCATTTTGTTTTATTAGTCTTATCTGTTGTTTTAAAGAGATCACTGACTTCTGCCTCTAACTCTTTCTTTGGGTACACTCAGTTGTCACAGTTCTCAATTAGCCTGACTTACTGGCATTTCTTAGTCCTTTTTATTGGCTCTTTTCTATACCCCTGATTTTTCCTTCACATAATGAGTATTTTATAGAAATGGGAGTAATAAAAGTACAAATAATACTGAATATAAGACTTCCAACATATGGTCCAGAAAGTTGCTAATGTTGGGAACATATGCCTGACAGAAGTCCCAAGCAAAGCTGGAACCCAGTGCTTCAGGTCAGAACCCATTTGTTTCTGGACTTTATTCTCTCCCATTTCCTGTCCTTCAGCATCTAATCTACAGAGTATGAATTGTCAAATCAACCCTGTAGCATCAGAAGGATGTTTGAGATGGCTGGCTGAGGTAACCTGGGGCAACTTTAAGAAACCAGTAGGAAAATGCACTTGATAGAAAAGCAAATCAGTTCCTGACTGAGGACAATGTGTTGTGTGGGGGACAGGAGGGAATGGAGGGGGATCACAGTCCTTCTTAAATTGCAGCATAGGCCAGACTTCTGTCCTCAGCCTACTTTTCTCCATAGTCATACCTCAACCTGACAACCATTTCCATTTTCAGTGTCCCCAGCCACTGCTTCTTTTCCAAGAGAGTTACTTTGCTCTGGTGCTCTAAGTCAGTGATAGTAATGGTGGAAATTGTAAACTAAATTTTAATCAGGCTCTGACACTTACTAATGTGTGATCTTGGGTAAACTGGACAATATCTTTGTGCCTTAGGTACCTCAACTTTAAAATAGTACTACTGGTAACATTAAATGAAATATCATGATGTCTGGTCCAGACTGGCATACAGGAAGCCTTCAATTCACATTAGCTATTGTTACTAAAATGTTGCCAGTCTCATAGTCAGTTTGCCTGTTCCTCATTTTCACTGCTTGCTTATTCCTCAAGCTAAATTCAAGTTCTTCTCAATCTTGCCTCTGAAATGTCTTCAAAATTGATTCCTATGTCCACTCTCTTTTCAGTATTTGAAGTAGTATAATGATTTTCTCGTATCTTCCTGTTCCTTCCACTTTCTATTGAAATCTTCCTTCATATGGATATCATTCTTGAAGGTATAACAACATTTTAAGGTAGAACTCTTCAAGGCCCACACCTCCTTTTCAGAATTCATCTATCACCAGGTCTCTTCCTGACTATGTTTCCCTATCCAAAGTAGGAAGATCTATTAAGCTCTAAATTATGCTTTTCTCTCTATCAAAATCCCATCCCTTTTCCCAGCCCAGCTCAGGCAGCACTTCTTCCTCAGAATCTGTCCAATCCCTGGATGTAAAGAACCACTCAGTCCCTGCACACTTTGTTTACTTTCCTGCTAATTCACATGTTGTATATCTCTCACAGTCACTGCTTCAGAGCATTGCAGATATTTGCTGACTTAGATTTGTCAAATTCAAAATTACAGCACACAATCTCAAATGCAAATTTAAATGAGTTCCACCACTGTCAACATGTATCTGTACCTACTATGTGCATTTCAAATTTGATAAAAATCTATTTAAAAAGTTGGAATGGAAAAAACATGTAAGCTCAAAATACCAAATTATACAATGGCAAAAGATATTTATTTTATTTGTAAATCTGGAAACTTGACATTCAACACTTAGCACAGTGTCTTTATCTGTGCATATAACTCTTTATAAAATATTTCTCAGTTCAAAAGCCTACCTCTTCCAGAAAACCTAGTGCTTTTTCTCCTTATTTGGAATTCTTTAATATCTGCTATAGCCTGCTATAATGATTGTAGATGAATGAACAATTAATGTACATGAATGGTCATGTGCATAAATTCCTCAGCTCTGTCAGCTGTCACACTCAGGTTTCCAGCCTACCTCTACAAAGATCACAACAGGAAACCTACCAGCATCACTTAAAATTTTTTGTAGACTGAGTCTATTTTGTTTCCTTTATGAGTACATTAGTAGTATATGTGAAAGAGGTTTGTTATTTTGAGAGGAGTTTACTTTTATAAGTTTGGTGGGGACATAATCATAATCTGAATAGTGAAAATCCATCAATTGCAATGTCTCATTTTGGAAAATATTCCTCATATCATATTTTTTGTTTATTAATTTAAAAATTATCTGTTCAGCTATCCTTTTCACTGGAAGAATAATAATATTTTAAAAGACGCAAAGTTGTTTTCCCATAGTTTCATGATCCAACCAAAAAAAGAGGGCCCAAGTTTATATAACCCATCAGCCATCCAGACTGGGGGAGCATGACTGCCTTTGAATGTCACCAAGAGAAAATCCAGTATTATTTGGTAAAACTACAATAAAAACTCTCAAGCAAACAGTCTTTCAATGCAGTAATAAAGCCAGGTACAGTGAAACAGGACTAAAATCCTAGTAAATGAGGACTAGGACAAGAGGATCACAAGTTCAAGTCCAGACTCAGCAACATAACAAGACACTGTCTCAAAATAAAAAAGGGCTGAGGATGCATCTCAGTGATAGATCACCCCTGGGCCAATCACCAATATCACCCCTACCACACACAGTGCAATGTATTCTGCAGATTTCTAAATGTTTACTAGGAACAATTGGCCTTCAGTGGTTAACGATGTATCATCCCTGAACCAAGGACATTATTAGGCACTTGAATGAAATGTTTATGCAGACCCTATCAAATAGCCAAGGACTCAGCAATCTTCATTTTAATACAAAATCCAGGTGATTGGATCCTAATTTTCTGAATCCCTGTGTACATACATCCCAACTCCCAGAGATCCTGACAATATGTAGAACAGCCATGGACATAAATAATACTTATTTATGTAATAAATGAGATGAGAAATTTACCATTATTCCAGTCATTCCCCAAACCTTTTCTAGGATGTCACCAAACCATATTTCAATCATGGGCAGAATTCCCAGTAAGGTGGGAAATGAGAGTCCATTCATTGTTTACCATTATTCCAGTCATTCCCCAAACCTTTTCTAGGATGTCACCAAACCATATTTCAATCATGGGCAGAATTCCCAGTAAGGTGGGAAATGAGAGTCCATTCATTGTTTACAAATACTTGCTGAATTCCACAGAAGCTCTGGGTCCTGACACCAGGAGCTCACTGTAGCCACATAAGTCCTTTCTGCTCTACTAATTCCAAGAGTTTTACTGTTCTAACCTTGAGCCTTTCAGACAATAAGGCCTTTTATCACCATTTTCCAATAAGACCCTAAATCTTATTGTGTACATCGTCCTTCTAAACAGAGAATGTACTTGGTACATATAATTTTCATGAAAGATTATGATGCCCAGGCTAAAGCTTTTTTAAAGAACTAGATTTGCTCATTGCTGATTTTACTTAAAAGTAGTAGTTTTTGCTTCTTTTCCTAAGTTAAAGTGGTTAAAATTCAATGTCTTGCTGTTTGTGACTAAAGCTTGATTTTATGTGATAGGAACAAGAGCCAGGGGAAAGAAAGAAACCCGATTTCTCCTGAGACGTAGTCACAACATGATAGCTTACCCCAAATCCAGTAGTAAGCCAGAGAAGTGAAATAGCAATTAGAATCTCTTTAGCTGACCATTTTCCAATAAAACCCTAAATCTCAGTGTTTACATCATACTTCTGGCACAAAGATGGTATTTGGCATGTATAATTTTGACAAGAAAACTGACCAACTCAAAAGGTAAACAGAACTGATTTTTTAAACCCTAACCTTTTGTTAACATCTCTTTATGAATTCTTTGATATCTCTTCATTTAGATAGTCATTGATAATTACTGACAACATCTGTACTGCAGTCAACAAGCTAGATACTGGGAGACATTTTGGGTAATATGATACAGTTCCAGTCTTGAGGCCCCACAGTCTACTGAAGTTTGCCAGATCAGTAGGCAAAATACTAAGTGCTAAATGGTATGGGAGGCAAAGAACTGGAACCAGTTTGAAATGAACTGCACTGGGGACACAGGATGCAGGGTGGATGAAACAACTGTAGATTTCAGTAGGTGGAGTTTGCACTGTCTAACCCTTCTTCATTCCTGTTCCTAGGATCTGTCCTGCCTATATTCACATATTCAGACAATAATAATGTGGGTTGATGAGCAACAATGTTTTGGCATCAAATAAAAAATTACCAATATCCACATGATACAAAGTGATACTTCTGCAATATTCTAGCATATTTATTAGTGAATAATAAATAATACTCTCCTAATCCAGAGAGTTTGGCAAGATAGAGCAACTAAGTCTTCATTATTTTTTAATTTATTTTTTATCTTTATAGACTGCATTTTAATTCATTTTACAGAAATGGTGCACAAATTTTCATTTCCATGATTATACACAATGCATATTCATACCATATATATAATCATATATATACATAGTGTAATGAAGTCTGACTCATTCCACCACCTTTCATACCACTGCCCCCTCAACCCTCTCAGTTCCCTTTATGTAATCTATTTTTCCTCCATTCTTTTCTCACCTCCCACCATTATTATGTATCATCTTCCACTTTCAGAGAAAGCATTCAGCCTTTGGTTTACTGGGATAGGCTTGTTTCACTTAGAATGATTTTCTCCATTTCCATCCATTTATCTGCAAATGCCATATTATTATTCTTTATGGCTGAATAATATTCCATGTTTTCTTTAACCATTCATCTGTTGAATGGAATATAGGTTGGTTCTACAATCTAGCTATTGTGAATTGAGCTCCTGTAAACAATGATGTGGCTGCATTACTGTAGTATGCTAATGTGAATTCCTTTCTGTATAAACCGAGGTGTAGGATAGCTGGGTCAAAATGTGGGCCCATTCCAAGTTTTCTGAGGACTGTCTATACTGCTTTCCAGAGGGGCTGTAATAATTTTCAACTCCACCAGCAATGTATGAGTGTACTTTTTCCCCCATATCCACGCCAAAATCTATTTTTGTTTGTGTTCCTGTAAACAGTAATTCTTATTGGAGTAAGAAGAAATCTTACAGATGTTTTAATTTGCACTTCTCTAATTACTAGAGATTTTGAACACTTTTTTATGTATTTATTAATCACCTGTATCTCTTCTTCTGTAAAGAGTCTGTCCAGTTCCTTGGTCCCTTTATTGATTGGATTTTTTGTACTTTTGGTGTAAAGTTTTGTAAGTTCTTTTTAAATTTTGGAGATTAGTGCTCTGTATGCTCTCTTTTCACATTATTGATTGTATCCTTTGCTGAGAACAAGCTTTTTGGTTTGAATCCATCCCATTTATTGATTCTTGCTTTGATTTCTTGTGCTTTGGGAGTCATGTTAAGGAAACTCTCAAGCAATTGCTCCCAGGACATAGTCACAATATGATACCCTATCTCCAGTAGTAAGCAAGAGAAGCAAGATAGCAATTAGAATCACTTTAGTTTACCATTCTTCCTGTGAGACCCTAAATTTCACCATGTACATCAGGCTTCTGGCACAGAGATGGTACTTGGCATATATAATTTTGACAAACAAAATGCCCAATTCAAGGGTAAACAGATTTGATCTTTTTTTAATGCTTACATTTTTTGATATCTCTTTACGAATTCTTTGGCATCTTATGATTTAGAGAGTCACTGACAATTGCTGGTATCATTTGCACTCCAGCCAACAAGCTAGATGCTGGGAGACACCATGGGGAATAGAATGCAGTTGCAGTCTTGAGGGCTCACAGTCTACTGAAGTTTGCCAGATCATCAGACAAAATGCTATGTGCTAAATTTTGTGAAAACCAAAGAAATTCAACTAGCTTTAAATGAAACACACTGGGGTTATGGGATGCAGGGTGGATGAGAGAAGACTAGAGTCAGGCAGGGGGAGTTCGCACTGTGTCTACACCTGCTTCATTTCTGTACCTAGGATTTGTCCCGCCTAAACTCAGATACCTAAACAATAAAAACATTGTTGGGTGAGGAATAGTCTTTTGGTATGAAAGAAAAAAATTACCAATATCCACAAGATAGAAGTGATTCCACTGCAAGATTCTAGCATATAAGTGAATAATAATACTCTCCTAATACAGAGGGTTCTGCGAGATAAAGAAACTAAGTCTTCATTTTTTTTAAACCCAATGCCCTGGATGTCTTTTTATCTTTTTCTTCTTTTTTAATACAGAATAAGAACTTTGTTATAATTTAAAAGTATTCAGGTGACTTTTGTATCCTACCAGGGAAAATCTGTTGATATTTTTACTTTTGAATTTATTTCAAGTAAATCAGTTCATTGTGTAATTGGTTTATTATGTATTTTCTTAAGTTTTATATTTTCCTAAAAATATCCAGTTTTCATAGTGAAATTAAAATATACAAAATACTTCACGAGCTCATTGTTGCACTTTTGAGCAGTTGGCATATGCACACCTTTTCTGTCTCAATAAAAATGTCTACCTCTAAAAGTGTGTGCAGCCCAGTCCCTATGAATACCCTTTGTAAACCAATATGTTTATCAAATATGAGGCAGAATCCACCATCTTAAGCCTCTGCAAGACTGAGAGAAAAAACATTCTTTAGAAGATCTATGTTTACAAATTTATTTCCAAACACTCACCTGGAACAGCGTGTTTGGCCCTTGCAATTTTTAGCAACTTATAAGGAAAAGAGGTATTAATATTGAGTGGAAAACTCAAGTTTGTAGCAACTTCTATTCTAAATATCTCTTCAACTTTCTCCCCCTCCTAAATTAAAGAAAATTTTGTGTTCAGGCAAAATGGGAACCCAGGAAGGGGCTCTTTCTTTCTTTTTTAAATTGTTTTTTATAGTGGATACTCTTAGTTATAAACACAGAAAGCACATATACACATTTAAAATTAATTGTTACATCTTCCATTACTGACCAGCCCTTTATAGCTTAGATTCTGCTGTTAAAATATTCTGTCACAGCTTATTAAAAATCTCTGAGCTGGGTTTTCCAGATTTTACCCTGAATGTGGGATTGGTGAAAATTCAGTACCCTGGCAAAGGTGAGGGATATATGGGGGTGATTCTTGTCAGGTTGGATATAGAGCCAACACTTCTGAGTCTCTCAGGAGAGTGCCACACTGGCATTCCCTTTCACACAGGCAGCAGGATTCCTGGCCCAGAAGCCATAAAGAGGACAAGAAACAGGTTTCCCTGGCTGGTAAATCTGCAGTGCTCTAAGTAGAGGCACACTCCCAATCCCAGTGTTCAATGAAGGATTCTCAAAGTCTAAAAAGGTAGTCTTTAGTCTGGCAGGGTGATGCACATGCCTGTAATCTCAGCAACCTTGGAGGCTGAGGCAGAAGGATCACAAGATTGAGGCCAACCTCTGAGATTTAGCAGGGTCCTAAGCAACTTAGAGAGACCCTGTCTCAATACTACCACTACTATTTCTATGAGTAATTCTAATAAAGATAACAATAATAATAATGAACAAGTGATGTAACTCTCAAGTGCCCTGGGTTCAATGCCCAGTAACAAAAATGGGACAGTTTTCAAAAGCACAAAACAGCTACTTTCCCTCAAACAAGATCAGAAATACACTCCTATTGCTTTCTAATCTTCTACATGATAATTAAGAGTTAGATTTCAGATTTCCATTTTCTAAAATGGAATTGTCTGAACATAAGCTGCATATTGTTGTCCAAGGGATAAATACCTCAGAATCCACTGTCTTGTGAAACATGTTTGAAATGCCTTCCATAATGTATGCAAATAAACATTGTGATATGACATCACCCACTCCTTTCATGCATCTCTGTTCTCCCTAAGTACCCTGTGGCCTTAAAGAGCTGTTGGTTCCTTTTAAAGGAAAGTTCCTATAAAACCTGCCCTGAATTATCTCTGGAATAGATAGATGAGCTTTTATAACCTACCTCCAAATGCTTGCAGACCCAGGCAGGCAAGGCTGACCAAAGGAAAGTGCTAAAGAAAGAATCCACAAGCAAATCCCATGCAATCACTTTCTCTACTCAGGAGGACTTGTTTTAGCAAGTGGCCATAGGAAGCTCCTGATCCTGTAGGTTGCCAGGGAAGGAAGCACCTGGGCATTCACTTGCAAAGGAAAGGACACTCCTACCAGGATCTCATTTTTTATCTTCACTCAATTTTTGACATAGTTAGTGAGTCAGTTAAAAAGTCCACATGTTGCTAAACAAAGTGAGTTGGCCTTGTTCAGATGTGTTCACTTGAACCTTTTCCCACAGCCCTTTGTCAGAATCATGTTCTCTAATGCCTTCTTGTCTACTTCTCCTTCGCTTTGCTCATCAAAATGGCACCTCCTCAAAGGAGACTTTCCTCATCTTCCCTCAATCAGATTAGATTTCATCCCATTTTATATTTAGGACACAGTATAATAACTTTTTTACCATTGAGCATGTTCTGCCTCATCTTATGGTAATCTGCATATCTTTCTGCTACCTTTCTGTACTCTTTAAAAGGCATCAGCTCATCTTCATTCCTACTGTAGTACTCAGGTCTTCAATACATTCAATAATTCATGCACAATTCTGGGTGTATTCCATCCCATCCCCTTACTCTTCACTCACATCTCTACTTGCAATGCCCATATTCAAACTTGAACTCATCATCCTTCTACATCCACTGCTTCTTAAAACTCTTCATCTTCCTATCTAATATACCATTTATCTCCTCCACAAAAACAGGCTGAGATTACAAGTATGTTTCAGGTGTCACAGACAAGGTTAAAAAAATATGGGATCTCTGTGCTCATGGCTCTCTCCACCACCCCATGTCCCAGTTACCATGATGCATAATGCCATGGCCTGTTGAGGGCTGTCTTGGACAAGATGGCACCTGGCAGTGAGCCAAAGGGCACTGGCTACCATAATAAGGAAGTACACAAAAAAGGTTGCTTGCTTACTACTTCCTTGGAGACTTATGACGTGTTAATGCCAAGCTCAAGGATTGGCTATCTAATATCATGCCACACATGGACAGCTCATGATTCATATAGTGCTATGCTGACATTCCTCTTCATGCTCTCCTGCATGAAAGAAAGCTTTGCTTTAATTGGTTGATAAGCTAGGAGCCTGGGAGCGGAGAGAGGGAGAGGGTAGAAGAAGGGAGATTGGGGGAGAAAAAAGGAGGCAGGAAAACAGGGAGGATGCAATAAATCTCATCAACTAAAGATTGGTGGTGTCTCCTTTCTTCACACCAGTTCCGCTGGACAGAACAAGTGGTGGCCCATACGGGGAACTTCTCTCTCCTTCTGTGTCCTCCCAGGTAAGTAACTTAAGGTAAGCTATAGGAAAACTAAGTAACTTAAAGTAAGTTATAGGAAAACTGTAGGATAACCTCCCAGAAATCTCTGGCCAGAGTGTATAAGGGGTAGGTCACACAGTCCCAGTGAAGGGACCCCACAGTCCTGGTAAAGAGACCCCACAGTCCTGGTGAAAGGACCCCACAGTCCCAGTGAAAGGGACCCCACAGTCCTGGTGAAAGGGACCCCACAGTCCCGGTGAAGGGGACCATATACCTCGGTAAAGGGAGTCCTCAATACCCCGGTAAAGGAGGCCACATAACCCCGGTAGAGGGAGGACTCATAACTCCAGAATGGGGTCACAAGTGCCTAGAAATCAAATGATAAAAATCATACAAGATGTATTTAAGGCTAATGGAACTGCCGTAAAATGATCTACTGTGACAGCATATGTAACCACTTTGGCCAAGGTTAGTCCTTGGTCTTTGGAAGAGGGAGTCCTAAATATTCCACAATGGGGACATGATAAAGAGGATCTTATTAAAGCAGAAAAGCAATCCCCATTACCTAGAGGTACTTTTACCATGTGGCAGCTCATTAAGGAATGCCTAACATCTAAAAAAGGTAAAATAACTAACTTTAGTAAAAAAAGAAAATATGTGTCTGGAAGAGATAAAAAAAACCACTAAGTGTAAATTCTCATAAAGAGGAAGAAGAGGAGGAGGGTTTACTGGGGAGAAATTAGAAAGAGCATCAAGGACACGGTCGCCCCCATCAGTTATATTGGGAAGGAATACCAATCCCTTCCTGGAAACAGCAGCTCCCCCCCAAGCAGCCTACCCTCTATATCCCCCAAGGTACTCTTGGGAGGAGTTACCTCATGCTATAAATCAGATGGGTTTTTCACTGTGGGGAGAAGAAACCCCCCTTAAGAATACCTCAGCAGTCCCACAATTCTTCCCTGTGCTAGAGGACCAAAATAGACAAAGATTCCACCAACCTCTGGATTTCAAAACAGTAAAAAATTTTAAGGAGGCTGTGGCTACATGCAGTCCACAGGCTCCATTTACAATTAGTATGTTGGAATCAGTAGTGGGGCTAAATCTAGTGCCAGAAGATTGGAAAAGTCTATGTAAAGCTGTGCTATCAGGGGGTCAGTGCCTAGTGTGGAAAACTGCATGGCAGAAAGCCTCAATAGAAATGGCATGCTGTAATGCTGACGCAGACTTTCCCCAAAGAAATGTAGAAATGCTAACAGGAGAAGGAAACTATGCAGGTATTCAATAGCAGATTATTTATGATCCTGGGGTGTATGCCGAAATTGCTGCTGCTGCCACTAAAGCCTGGAAATTAATTCAAGGGACAGGAGAATTAGAGGGGCAGTTGTCCAAGGTGATTCAGGGAAGTAATGAACCATTTACAGATTTTGTTGATAGATTAATCCAAACTGCTGCTAGAGTATTTGGGGATTCAGAAAAAGCAATGCCCTTAATAAAACAATTAGCTTATGAGCAAGCAAATAGATGGTGTAAGAAAACTATAAAACCATGGAAAAATAAAGATTTAAGTACCTGTATAAAGGTCTACAGGGATATCAATGATGCAGTCATTACAGGACAAGTAATAGCTGCTGCTCTTCATGGGCCAAATCAGGGGCAATCAAGAGCTAAAGGAATAATATGCTTTAAGTGTGGGAAAGGAGGGCACTTCAGAAAAGACTGCCCTGAAGGACCCATAAGATTAAAGCCTAGGGGAACACCTAAGACTAGAGAACAAGGGACAAATGAACCTGCCCCAGGTCTATGTCCCCAGTGCTGAAAATGAAGGCACTGGGCAAAATATTGTACATAAAGATTTGATATAGAGAGATATCCTATGCCAGCCCAGTCAAAAAATGGCCAGGGGTGCCCAACCTGGGGCTCTCAAATATACGGGGCCTTTCAGAATCCCATAGCACAGATCCCCACTCACAATCCTTTCCTACTATCTCCTCGTTGTCCCAAGGAACATCAGGGAGCAGGAGATTGGATCTCTGTGCCTCCACCTGACTCATTTTAACCCCAGAAATGGGAGTACAAGTGGTCCCCATGGGAGTACATGGACCACTCCCTGAGGACACAGTAGGATTATTGTTAGGGTGGAGTTCCACAACTCTGTCAGGATTACAAGTATTGCCAGGAGTCATTGATTCTGATTATACTGGGGAAATAAAGATTATGTTATCCCCCCCCCTGAGGGGTATCTGTTATTTCTCCAGGAGATAAAATAGCACAAATATTGATAATGCCTAACCATCATGGAACTTTTCCCAGTTCACAAAGGAATGGAGGAAACAATGGGTTTGGATCCACAGGATCAGGTGTCTTTTGGGCACAATCAACAAAAAATAGACGTATACTTAAATTGAAGGTTAATGGTACTCCCATAGAGGGTCTAATAGACACAGGTGCTGACATCTCTATTATAAGACAGAAGGACTGGAACAAATCATGGCCTGTTACAGCATCCAGTACTACCTTACGGGGACTTGGATTTGTCCAAACCCCATTACAAAGTTCAGCTGTATTATCTTGGGAGGACCCTGATGGGAAAAGGGGGACATTCCAACTTTATGTATTAGCTCACCTGCCTGTCACTCTTTGGGGAAGAGACATTTTAACACAGATGGATGTTGTCATTTCTTCCTCAGTTGAACAAAATATTTCCTGTCTAAACCCAACCATTTTACCAGTCATGGTGGGACAAGGTCATATCCCTGGAAAAGGACTAGGCAAGAATCTACAAGGTATTAGCTGCCCCATTCAAGTCGAAGGACACACAGGGACTAAAGGGCTGGGTTTTCTGGAGGGGCCACTGAACCATTAAAGATAACATGGAAATCCAATAATCCTATCTGGGTCCCCCAGTGGCCCCTTTCTAAAGAAAAAAATAGAGGCAGCCCAGGAAATAGTTAATCAACAATTAAAGGAAAATCATATCATTCCTTCCACTTCCCCTTGGAATACACCCATTTTTGTCATAAAAAAATTCTGGGAAATGGCGACTCTTGCAATGTCTGAGAGCCATAAATTCCAGTATGCATATTATGGGCCCGGTGCAACTGGGTCTCCCCTCATTAGTTGTTATTCCAAAACATTATCATATCTCCTCTATAGACATACTAGTTCCTTGGAGACTTATGATGTGTTAATGCCAAGCTCAAGGATTGGCTATCTAATATCATGCTGCACATGGACTGCTCATGATTCATATAGTGCTATGCTGACATTCCTCTGCATGCTCTCCTGTGTGAGAGAAAGCTTTGCTACAATTGGCTGATAAGCTAGGAGCCTGGGAGAGGAGAGAGGGAGAGGGTAGAAGAAGGGAGATAGGGGGAGAATAAAGGAGGCAGGAAAACAGGGAGGACACAATAAATCTTGTCAACTAAAGATTGGTTCTGTCTCCTTTCTCCTGCGCTGGTTCCACTGGATGGAAGAATGGCCTCTGCACCTTTCCTAGAATTTATGCTGTGGGGTATCCCCCCATTTCCATTCCTTATGCATTCAGCTCCTATCACTTTATAGAAGGTATCCTACACAGTACCTAACCCCCTCCACCTGCCTCAGGTCCCCGTTCTCCATCGGTTCTGCACACTGCCATCAACCTGTCACCGTAAGACAGTGTATTCATTCAAAAGTCACAGTTTCAAGAGAAAAAAAAGATAGCATCTTTATCTTAATTTCTAGTTTCCCCTTAATCTAATTTTGGATACTCCCTAACTTCATTTTGTGAGCATTACGTTGCTTGATGTATCCTGAGCTCATCTAACATACACAGAGAGCCACAGAATTCCAATCTTCCTGTATTTCAACCCTCATCCCACAACTTCCCTGAACACCCAGTCCCTAGATCCCTTGACTCCCAACCCTCTCCAAGAGTGACTGTATCCTTTTCCATGGTTCTAACTCTATCTCACATATTGATGACTCCCTAACTCTTCTTCAACCCCAAACTCTCCAGTTACAGCTGGATACTTTCACCCAAATGTCCTACAGTCTCCTCAAACTCAACATGATTCCAAATGAACTCTTAACTCTTTACTCATGAGCTTACTCTGTCCCTTACCCTCTTCATACTCAACTTCTGGATTTCCCCTAACCCCAAGTTAGTCCCCATGTCTCATTGATGGCATTCCCTGAGTCCCTCAGATCCATCTCCTCTGACCCTATCCCACATCCTCACTGCCTTTCACCTGAAATATTATGATGACATCCTAAGTTGATCTGGCCTCCTTTTTTCCAATCCATGCCTTCAGTGTGATTTCAAAAGCAGTGAAGATTTGTGCCCCTTGGATCCTGACTATTGCTTTATCTCCTGCCACTCCCCTTCCCTTTTGATTTATCCTCCCATATTACTGAGTTTCTGCACCTACCCAATGAACAAAGCTCATTCACATCTTTTTGTCTTGCCTCTAGCTGCTCCCTACCCACAAGCTCTCCTCATCCTGTCTACCAGAAAAATTCCTCCTAATTCTTTGATGCCTAACCCAGTGCAATCACACCCCCTCCACAAAGTTCTTCCTTTAGCAAACTCCCTTCAGTGAAGTTAATGCCACCTTCTTAGTGCTCCTTGTGTGCCTCAGTTTGCCTTTGTGTTGCATCTGAGATGCTATATGAAGCAACTTGAGCTGTTATACCTACCATGGACTGTTTATCCATGTCTTTATACCAGTTCTAAGCACGGCAGCATATACATGATAAGTGCTCAGTTCATACTTGCTGAAATAAGCTGAGGTGCTTGTCTGCATGGTGTATTTGATTCTTGCCACGTGTTATCTTGCATGTATGTGCCTTGTTGCTATGGATAGGTCCCAATGTCATAAAAACAAACACTTGTCCTTCTGGTGTCTTTTCATTTTCTGTACATATAATAGATACTGGAATGCTACAATCCTTGAAGGCTACATCCCTTTCCTATTTTCACCTAATAAGTTAGTATATATCATGTGTAATTAACAAGTCTCAATAATGCCAAATTACTGAGCAAACTGGTCTAAATTCTGCTTCTATATTACTCTCACCCCACTAACATTCAATAGGTCAATATTCAAAACCTTTGTTTGATTTTTATTTTCTAGTGTATAAAAATTTATTGTGAGTCAAGCACATGTTGTACACATACATTCCCATTGACTCTGGAGACTGAGGCAGGAGGAATGTGAGTTCAATGCCTGCCTCAGCAATGTAGCAAGACCCTTTCTCTAAATAAAATATAAAAATGGCCTGGGGCTGTAGATCAGGGTTAAATGCCCCTGAGTTAAATCCCTAGTACGAAAAATTAATAAATATTTACTTTTGACTACTTCTAGGCCATGACTTCTCTGACCCTAATTTATTGATATTGTTTCTCCAAATCCCAGTATTAAACAATATATAACATGGGGAGACTGCAGAAAAAAAACATGGTCCCTCTGAAGCACAATGTCAGCCAAAAGAGGCAGAGTCTTATAAATGACATTTGGCCCAAAAATGTGAATTTCTCTCCAAGGAAATATCACAGCATTATAATATGTACATATCAGTCTCTTCATTGATTTACAGCATCTACCACAGTGCCTAGTACACATTTCCATTCTCTGACCCCTTTTCTTTAGTAATATATATATATATTTTTCTGTTTTTATTTTTATTTTTTTTAATTGTAAACAAATGGGATACATGTTGTTTCTCTGTCTGTACATGGCATAAAGGCATACCATTTGTGTAATCATAAATTTACATAGGGTAATGTTGTTTGATTCATTCTGCCATTTTTTCCCTTCCCCCCTCCCCTCCCACCCTCCCCTCCATCTATACAGTCCTTCCTTCCTCCATTCCTGCCCCCTCCCTAAACCCAACTCCAACCCCAACACTAACCCTTCCCACCCCCCATTATGTGTCATCATCCACTTATTAGCGATATCATTCTTCCTTTGGTTTTTTGAGATTGGCTTATTTCACTTAGCATGATATTCTCCAGTTTCATCCATTTGCCTGCAAATGCCATAATTTTATCATTCTTTATGGCTGAGTAATATTCCATTGTATATATATACCACATTTTCTTTATCCATTCATCAATTGAAGGACATCTAGGTTGGTTCCACAATCTGGCTATTGTGAACTGAGCAGCTATGAACATTGATGTGGCTGTATCTCTGTAATATGCTGATTTTAAGTCCTTTGGGTATAGGCCAAGGAGTGGGATAGCTGGGTCAAATGGTGTTTCCATTCCAAGTTTTCTAAGGAATCTCCACACTGCTTTCCAGAGTGGCTGCACTAATTTGCAGCCCCACCAGCAGTGTAAGAGTGTACCTTTCTCCCCACATCCTCGCCAACACCTGTTGTTGCTTGTATTCTTGATAATTGCCATTCTAATTGGGGTGAGATGGAATCTTAGGGTGGTTTTGATTTGCATTTCTCTTATTACTAGAGATGTTGAACATTTTTCCATATGTTTGTTCATTGCTTGTATATCTTCTTCTGTGAAGTGTCTGTTCATTTCCTTAGCCCATTTGTCAGTTGGATTATTTACATTCTTGGTGTAGAGTTTTTTGAGTTCTTTATAGATTCTGGAGGTTAGCGCTCTATCTGAAGTATGATTGGCAAAGATTTTCTCCCACTCTGTAGGCTCTTTCTTTGCATTGCTGATAGTTTCCTTTGCTGAGAGAAAGCTTTTTAGTTTGAATCTATCCCAGTTATTAATTCTTGCTTTTATTTCTTGTGCTATGGGAGTCCTGTTGAGGAAGTCTGGTCCTAAGCCGACATGTTGAAGCTCTGGACCTACTTTTTCTTCTATAAGATGCAAGGTCTCTGGTCTGATTCCAAGATAACATAAGGAAGATGTCTTCATTTTAAATAATAAGAGCTTCAATGTTGTTAATTGGTATTTTCTCACAAATTCAATAATTTTATCATTTTTTGTATTATTGAACATTAACACATATTAAAAACCAAGTCATCACTTATAAATATAACTGGATTAAATATTTAACATCAGAAATAAAAATTAATAACTTACCTAGAATAGACTGAAAGGATAATTATCTTTTGATCCTATTCCCATATTTTATAAACATGCTAACAAAAATTAGAAAATTCTTGAAATTATTTACAACAGCTATAAAAAGAAACAAGAATGTGTTATAAAAGGTAGATAAAGCATTTTTATATTACATTAATGTTTTGGAAACAAAAGAAAGCAAGTTTCTTGCCACTCTTTTTCACTTTAATGAACTATCTCCGGGAAATAACATTTTCTGTTCTTTAAATATGAGCAAGAGATGAGCTATATATTAACAATATTAATTTTCTATATTTATGTCATAAGGACCATCTTTTAATATAAAAAGTGATGACAAAAATAAATAATCTGACTCATTTCAATTTATGGGTATATGATCACATATGTATTCAAACATGATTTCAAAATACATACTTTACTTAGAATAAGCAATACAAATACTAAAACCAATGGGTACTCATGTGTGTGTATATAAAATTTATCTGCCTTTGCCTTAAGGAAAAATTTTCACCCACTAGTGCAGCAACTTATAGTCTATGCATCTGGATTGCCTTTCCTTTGGTGGCACATACTCAAATACTGAATGCTAACTTTAACACATGTAAGAACAAAACAAATAAATAAGTACCTAAGGAAAATATGGGGCTGGGTGGTGACTCAGGGGTAGAGCACTTGCCTAGGGTATGTGAGGCATTGGATTCCATTCTCAACACCACATATAAATAAGTGAATACAAAAAACATCCATCAACATCTAAAAAATTTTAAAAATAAGTAAAATATAAAAGAAAACAAATTAAAAATAATTCCATCACAATGTCAAGGCAATGTCACAGCACTGTACTTTTTGTTTTCCAAAATTCATATTCATTTCATTTTATGCATAAAAACTGATAAATTCATGACTTTCAGTAAATATATAAATACTTTAAATATCTTTTTAGCTCCTTATTTGAAGTCATTGAGTAATAAACATGTTGCAGATTATACATTTTATATAGCTCCATTGTTTAAGTACTAAAACTGCTTAAGTTTAATTTTGATTGGACTTTCCAATTTACCACTGTTAATAAAAAGCAATGTCTGGAAATGTATTTCCCATTGCTGCGCACAGCAACTGTGGGCCAATCTGCTGAATGTACCACCACAAGCCATATAGGAAAAGAGAGTATTTATTAAGACATATAAAGTATATACAAAGGAAAACCATCCCGGGTAATATACCAACTCAGCACCGGAGAGACATCATGGGCATTTTGCAGCATCATAACCAAAGAAAGCAGTCTTGTCATCTTTTAGTTCTTCTCATCTCTCTTAAATACACTGTATAAACATATAAAGTTATTGTCTGGAGCCACTGGGCTCAGTTTCATCAGTACATTTGGTCTCCACACCTGGATCTGGCCAGGAACCAGGCCTTGAGAGCAGAAACCAGATGTCTTTAAGTTTTTTTTTTTTTTTTAATGTTCTCTGGGCAGAGAGCTTATCTGTCCTTGAAAAGGGGCACTGCTAGATGACTAAGTTTCTCATGCAAATTGCTTACTCCTTGCCCTGATTTCACTTTTTGAAAGCACTCTTAAACAAGACTGCATTTTTCTCTACAAGCAAACATTAGCATTGAACTAATTCTTCAGCATTCCATCCCAGTGGAGGCACTGAACATGAATGCTAAATTGGGATTTCAGTATCATTACAGTGGTAGGACCCTGGAGACAATTATTTAATGTAAGGTCTGTATTCCCTTATGTGAAAACAGTTATAATAGTTATATGATGGACTTTTTGTGAAGATTTAAGAAAGAAATATAGTACCTAGCAGAGGATGTCATTAATGTTTATTTCTTTCACATAGTTTATGCTATGCACTGAATGTTTAAGTGACCCCCAAAATTCTATGTTGAGGTTCTAATCTCCCAGAGTGATAATTATGGATGTGAGTCTCTTGGAAGGTAATTAGGTTTAGATTAGGTATTGTAGGCAGGAAATTATAAAAAAGATTTGAGACAATTTAAGAGGGAAACAGCATTCCCTGTCTCTCATATCTCCCCTGCATACACAGGCACAGGAGGAAAGTTCGGGAGACCAAAGGTAGGTCTCTACAAACCAGGAAGTACGTTGTCACTAGAACTCTAAGATGGCACCCTCATATCAAATTCCTGGATGCCAGATCTCTGAGAAAATACCTGTTTATTTTTTAAATCACCCACTGTATGGTATATTGTTATGGCTGCTTGAGTAGACTAGGCTAGATTATATTTTAAAATATCTTTTTAAAAAAAGACTTTGAAAAGCAAGATAATTTTTATGTCATCCCAATATGACATGGTTTTACAAATCTACCACCTCAAGTACAGTATCCACTACCATAAGTTACTGCAGAACACAAGAACAGCATTATCAGATTTACTGGTAGATGTCTATTGATTTTCCAATTTGGCCAACAGGGAAAGACAATAGGACAGAAAAAGAAAGTTATACTCATTAGATTTTTCTGGCCCATGACAATTATTCTTTCCAGGTCAACATTTCAGACATCAAAAGTAAACACTGACTATACAGTGAGCAAAATAATGAGGATGAATCCACTAATGACAATAAAAAATCTTAAAAGTTAGTCCAATTCCTCCTTCTCTCCACTAGTACAAAAATAAAAGGCATCATTGCAGGTTGAATGTTAATGAACTGTACAAGGTTTTCTGGTATAGGCAGGTTTTACTTCACAAATGCTATATAAAGCACATTTTAAATGCCATAAACTTGTTTCTTGTTTTCAGCATTTAAAATGCAAAATGCCTTTATTGTTTTATAACAAGTATTCTAAATAACTATTTCCTATTTAAAAGGTCCAGCTAAAATTTCTTACTTAAAATTCAAAAAAACCTAAAATTATTCCTCCTTTCCAGGTAGAAAATGAGTGAGAACTTATAAAATACATTTTTAAAAATCTACAAGAGAATATTTTTATAAGTTAATTTTAACATGTAATAGATTTTTCCCCAATGAAGCAACAAATTAATAATTATCACCCTGGAAGTATAAAAGCTATGTAGAAAATGCCAGAACATGATACCATAATTATGTAAGGATTAGGAAATATCAATGTGTGTTTAAAATATAGCATTATAAATATTCAGCATTATTACACACTAGCAAAATGTGCAAAAATAGAGTTCAAAGATAGTTTCCTAATATTAAGGGACATCATTATGTTCACTTTTGAATCATTTTCTCTGTTGCCATTATAGTTCTATGTTCACAATAAAGTATTGCAATGTTTTTGAGTTAGTTCTACTTCATCAATGGAGGGAATGAAGGAAAATATTATTACTAAAAATAAGGTGTAAAAGCCCTGACACAGCAAAGCAAATGATTTTATACACCTGCTCTTGCCACCAAAATTGTAGGATTGAAGCAGTTTCTGAAAATTAAGCATAGCTACACATATATATTAAAATCTGCTTAATCAACAGAGCTATCCTGTGTTACAGAGTAAAAAGAACTAATACTTGCCATATTTTATAAATTAATGACTTAGAAGAGCTTAGGTGTACAGGGTTATCACACACATTGAATCAATTATTCTAATTTCATCTTTCCTTTCTGCATATGTTTCTTTTGTTCTTCTGGTAAACAGAGCATATGAGAGTCTACACTATTTTAACTATTGAAAACTGAAAGTTACTTTGTTGGCCTGAACCAAGGAGTAGAGTGGATTACGCACTTTATAAAAGCTTATTTTAGACATAGGCAAATTAAGATAGTAACAAGACTTTTATTTTACATTTATTTTTTTCCAAGTATAAAAGTAACATGAAAATTTGTAAAATTACAGAGAAAGAATATAGTGACCTATAAATTCTACCTTCCAGAAGTCTTCCTTCTCTTTTTGGTATATTTCCTTACAATGATGTAAATTTTGATAATCTAAGCAAGCACTAATAAACAGGAAGAAAGAAAAGAAACAAAAAAGATTAATGGACACTTAGTATGGCCTTTTCATGTGTTGTACATATATATATAAATCATTCATGATTATGAATACGATCAGTTAATTTCAAAAAAGACTCAGTTAGGATGGGATAGAAGCCCCACAATTCAGAGAGAGGTCTCTGAACTGAAAGTTATTAATTTTTATATTGTCAATACTTCTGTGGCAGCAAGATCTGAAAGAGTGATATCAATATCAATGTCCCTGCATTAAACAGGTATTTCTTTGATAATCTTCCCAATCATACAACAATAATGTTATTTTCATTATAAAATAAGTAATGAATTATATTTGTCTAATAAATTTAAAGTCAAATAATTTTAAATTCAAAGACTAATTTTTTTGAAGCACAGCATTCAAACCCTTAGTGCTTCTGGCCTATAAGATGGTTTGCCAGATAAAAGTATAATACCCTTATATTCCCAAATTGTCTCTCATAATGTTAAAAAATAAAACAGAATGTATCTTAGGTATAGTCACATTTCTTCTTTTGTTCCAACCCACTGTTGATGCAAGTATGTAGATGCTAGAATCACAAAGACTGAAATAACTTCATTAACAAAGCAACCTCCAAAGTTAAGTCAACTCCTCAGACTCAAAAGAACAAAAACAAAGGATATTACCACTAGCAATTCTTTTTTCTGAAAATTTAGTCTTCAACCTTATTTCTAGCTTTGAGAAAGATTTTAGATCAACTCAGGGCATCAGAGGTCATAAAATCCCATTCATTTTCTTCTGTCCAATGTGTTAGCAAAGTCAACCTGAAACATGGTAACTCAAATTTGTCTCTCTGATCATCTTGCATAATGCTTTCCTAAAGAAATCCTTCAACAAAACACCCCCTCAAAAAAGTAATGTAAATATTGAAGAGAGAATTATTCATCATTAAGTCAAACATTTCCTGATAAATGACAGAAGGTCCAGCTGATTATGCTTTGCTGAACCTAGAAGTGACCAAGACTCAAAACAAAATCTGCTACTTCTGTGTCTAGAAAATTAAGACACAGGCTAAGGCTATGGAAACATGACCATTGATGTGTCTTGGGTGGACATATTCACATAAGAGAGGTGCCA
Organism: Sciurus carolinensis; assembly: GCF_902686445.1. NCBI lineage: Eukaryota > Metazoa > Chordata > Mammalia > Rodentia > Sciuridae > Sciurus > Sciurus carolinensis. Next base: position 218,016 of record NW_025920257.1, on the reverse strand, counting down.
TGTGTTTCAACTAAATGTTTTTTGCCATTTTTGCAGAAGAAAACCTAATTGTTAGTGGTCTTTGGACATTCTAGGTCCCAGAAAGGAAAGAACAGGAGGAAGAGAGGAATTTAAAGCAGTTCATGGTCAGAACAAATTCAGGCATCCGTTGTTAGTAACGGTTCCCCAAGCTGAAAGCAAAATACTGCTTACCCAAAAAAAGGAGTGTGTGAAAAGTTGAGGAGGAGAGAGGGAAGTCACAGGAGAGTCTATGTGCCAGTGTGGGGGTTATTGGAGGGAGAGAACCTGGAGCTATCCAGTGGATTTGGGGAGCAAATGAATAGGGCCCAAAGACACCCAAAACAATGACTGTGACCACAAAATGCTTTGCATCCCTTCCCCTCGTTCTTTTACTCTCCCATGTTCCCTCCACCCCTGCTCCTGACTGACACTCGGGGTGTGACCCACCAGCAGGAGGCTGCCCTGGTCTTTGTCTTCGCCTGCTTCCCACACTAGGACTCCTCCTACTCCTTCTGCTCCTTCTGCTCCTCCTGGTCCTCCTGTTCCTCCTTCTCCTCTGTGCAGGACCCAGACCTCTCCAAGGAGCTGGAACGCCCCTGGCTACCGTCTTCTTACCCACATCCTGCGGACCTGTGCCCCTTTCTTCCTTGAAGGAGGCAACGGAACAGAGCGATCTGCACCCCCAGACCAACACCCGCCTAGAAGAACTCAGTGTCTCAGGGGGTCTTCTGCTACTTCTCCTCTTCTGCCTCACAGAAAGACTGGCCTCTCCTGGATATCAAAGCCGCAGCAAGCACAGAAGGTGGTGGACAGAGCCGACCCCCAGAAGGAGTGGGTCAGAAATCCATGCACACCCTACCCAACCCATGGAAATGCCTGGGTGACCCGGGATCCGTGACCAACCCAACTGGTGACTGGCACGGGAGCTCCAGTGGTGTACCTCTACCCTCCACTTCCCGCCAGGCCTGAGCCCCTGGTCCCCGCCCACACCACCTTCCCATGTACCCTCTGGTAGGGGGCAGCAGGCACAGCGGACAGCACTGCCCACTCACCAGCACATGTGCGGATGCATCCAAGGTAAGGCGCAATGCCTGGCTGAGACTGCTGGCCCAGCGTGGGCTCCTCCTCTCCTGTACTGTACTCTGAATGCGCAGAGCTAAAGGGAATGCTGGGGCAGTGTTGGCTTGCTGTATGTATGTTGCCTTCTCCCCACAGCCTCTGATGGACACCTACACATTTTCCCAGAATACAGTGAGTCAGTGAGAGAATAGGCTTCTTTTGAAATGGTCCAATCAGCGGCCAAGAGTGCAATCCCCTGTTTAAAATAAAACAAAACAAAAAACTGTCCAATGTAAAATCAATTTTGTTTTCTATCTTTGCACAGTGGCACGCATGTGCAGTCTCTGTTTTGTGAATGGTGGAGGCAGGAGAATCCCAAGTTCCAGTCCATCCTGGGCAACTTGGTGAGATCCTATCTCAAAATAAATAAAGGACTGAAGATGTAGCTCCATGGTAGTGTGAAATCAATCCCTAGTTCTGCAAAGAATAATAACCATAAAATAATAAAAATAACAAAATAATAATTTTAACAACAGAATTTGTACCAATATAAAACATAGAATTCACAGTTCCAGTGTCCAATGGAATTTATCAGGAATGTCAAAATATCAGCAAAATATGTATAAAGTACAGTAAAATAAGTCCACAAAAAGTGATCCAGAAATATCTAAGTGAACTAATAAAGACACTAAACAATTATTAAAATATACATTTTATATGTTCAAGATAGTAGAGGATGTAATGGCCAACTTATGTTAAAAATCAAATATAAAATAAACCTCAAAAGACAAAAATATAGTGTGTGTAGTGTCATTAATAGCTGACTAGACATCACAGAAAGAAACTTTAACCTGAAATATAGAAACACTGCCAAAAATGATGAGTAGGGAAAACATTTTTATGTAGAATGAAAGAAAAACTATAAAAAGAGACTAAAAATAAGAATTTCTGACATTTAAAGACATTCTAAAGGAAATGCAACACAAATCACACACAATGACAAAATTTGTACAAATATACATTTACACATGACAGGTGTATAACCTTCAAAGCTCAATATAGAATAACCCAATTAGTGTACACTTTTTTAAATTGACAAAATATTGGAATAGAAAATTCAAAGAAAAGATAAAAATGCAAAAAAAAGACTTAAAAAGACATTCAATATTGTTAGACACTAGAGAAATGCAAATTAGAAAGAAAATGATATGCCAATACAAAACTATAATAATTAGTCCAAATTTTCAGAAAATTAACTGGTTTATGATTTAGGAAAAATTATTTGAACCATGCTTTTTTGTTTTTCACAAAGTACTATATATTTATTCTCATTCTCTAGAGTTGTGCATGAGTCAGACCCACAAAAATTACATACTGGTTAAAAATATAAGGTAACGATGATGACGATGGTAATGGTGATGATCTTTGTTACTCTGATGTCTGACAAGTAGTGCTGAATAAATATTCAGTGAAAAACTTGAGATTATTATTAGGTAATAGGATAAAAAACTATGACAAAATTTATTTTTTCAATGTCTGCAATAAATAATATATAACTATAAGTTAAATTCCAATTAAATTAAGAAGTTTAAATTTTCACTATTGATAGTAATTGAAGAGATTCCCCTCTTTTATTGGAGGTTTATTAGAGAAAATTTTTTCCCAGTTTCACTTTTTTTTTATTGTAAACAGATAGGATACATGTTGTTTCTCTGTTTGTACATGACGCAAAGGCATACCATTTGTGTAATCATAAATTTACATAGGTTAATGCTGTTTGATTCATTTTGTTATTTTTTCCCTCCCCCAACCCCTCCCACCCCTCTTTTTCCTCTATACAGTGCTTCCTTCCTCCATTCTTGTCCCCCTCCCTAACCCTAACTCACACCCTAACACTAACCCCTCCCACCCCCATTATGTGTCATCATCCACTTATTAGCGATATCATTCATCCTTTGGTTTTTTGAGATTGGCTTATCTCACTTAGCATGATATTCTCCAATTTCATTCATTTGCCTGCAAATGCCATAATTTTATCATTCTTTATGGCTGAGTAATATTCCATTGTATATATATATACCACAGTTTCTTTATCCATTCATCAATTGAAGGACATCTAGATTGGTTCCACAATCTGGCTATTGTGAACTGAGCAGCTATGAACATTGATGTGGCTGTATCTCTGTAATACGCTGATTTTAAGTCCTTTGGGTATAGGCCAAGGAGTGAGATAGCTGGGTCAAATGGTGGTTCCATTCCAAGTTTTCTAAGGAGTCTCCACACTGCTTTCCAGAGTGGCTGCACTAATTTGCAGCCCCACCAGCACTGTATGAGTGTACCTTTCTCCCCACATCCTCGCCAACACCTGTTGTTGCTTGTATTCTTGATAATCGCCATTCTAATTGGGGTGAGATGAAATCTTAGGGTGGTTTTGATTTGCATTTCTCTTATTACTAGAGATGTTGAACATTTTCCATGTTTGTTCATTGCTTGTAGATCTTCTTCTGTGAAGTGTCTATTCATTTCCTTAGCCCATTTGTCAATTGGATTATTTGCATTCTTGATGTAGAGTTTTTTGAGTTCTTTATGGTTTCTGGAGATTAGTGCTCTATCTGAAGTATGATTGGTAAACATTTTCTCCCATTCTGTAGGCTCTTTCTTTGCATTACTGATAGTTTCCTTTGCTGAGAGAAAGCTTTTTAGTTTGAGTCTGTCCCAGTTATTGATTCCTGCTTTTATTTCTTGTGCTATGGGAGTCCTGTTGAGGAAGTCTGGTCCTAAGCCGACATGTTGAAGCTCTGGACCTACTTTTTCTTCTATAAGATGCACGATCTCTGGTCTGATTCCAAGGTCCTTAATGCATTTTGAGTTTAGTTTCATGCATGGTGAGAGGTATGGGTTTAGTTTCATTCTGTTGCATATGGATTTCCAATTCTCCCAGCACCATTTGTTGAAGAGGCTATCTTTTCTCCATTGCATATTTTTGGCCCCTTTGTCTAGTATGAGAAAATTGTATTTATTTGGGTTTGTGTCCGTGTCCTCTATTCTGTACCATTGATCCTTTCTATTTTGGTACCAATACCATGCCGTTTTTGTTACTATTGCTTTGTAGTATAGTTGAAGGTCTGGTATTGCGATACCCCCTGCTTCACTCTTCCTGCTAAGGATTGCTTTAGCTGTTCTGGGTTTCTTACTCTTCCAGATGAATTTCATGATGGCTTACTCAATTTGTGTAAGTTATATCATTGGGATTTTATTTGAAATTGCATTGAATCTGTATAGCACTTTTGGTAGTATGGCCATTTTGACAGTATTAATTCTTTCTATCCAAGAACATGGGAGATCTTTCCATCTTCTAAGGTCTTCTTCAATTTCTTTCTTCAATGTTTTGTAGTTTTTATTGTAGAGATCTTTTACCTCCTTGGTTAGATTGATTCCCAAGTATTTTATTTTTTTCAATGCTATTGTGAATGGGGTAGTTTTCCTAATTTCTCTTTCTGAAGATTCATCACTTATGTTTAAAAATGCCTTAGTTTTATGTGCATTGATCTTATATCCCGCTACTTTACTGAATTCACTTATGAGATCTAAAAGTTTTCTGGTGGAATTTCCTGGTTCTTCTAAGTATATAATCATATCATTAGCAAACAGGGATAGTTTGAGTTCTTCTTTTCCTATTCATATCACTTTAATTTCTTTGGTCTGTCTAATTGCTCTGGCTAGAGTTTCAAGGACGATATTGAAAAGAAGTGGTGAAAGAGGGCATCCCTGTCTTGTTCCAGTTTTAAGGGGGAATGCTTTCAGTTTTTCACCATTTAGAATGATATTAGCCATGGGCTTAGCATAGATGGCCTTTACAATGTTAAGGAATGTTCCCACTATCCCTATTTTTTCTAATGTTTTGAGCATGAAGGGGTGCTGTATTTTATCAAATGCTTTTTCTGCATCTATTGAAATAATCATGTGATTCTTGACTTTAAGTCTATTGATATGGTGAATTACAAATATTGATTTCCTGATGTTGAACCAAACTTGCATCCCTGGGATGAAACCCACTTGATCATGGTGCACTATCTTTTTAATATGTTTTTGTATGCGATTTGCTAAAATTTTTTGAGAATTTTGCATCAATGTTCATTAAGGATATTGGTCTGAAATTTTCTTTCCTCGATGTGTCTCTGTCTGGTTTAGGTGTCAGGGTGATATTGGCTTCATAGAACGAGTTTGGGAGGGTTCCCTCCTCTTCTATTTTACGGAATACTTTGAGAAGTATTGGAATGAGCTCTTCTTTAAAGGTTTTGTAGAACTCGGCTGAAAACCCATCTGGTCCTGGACTTTTTTTGTTGGTAGGCTTTTGATGATTTCTTCTATTTCAATACTTGAAATTGGTATATTTAAATTGTGTATGTCCTCCTAGTTCAGTTTAGGCAATCCATATGTCTCTAGAAACCTGTTGATGTCTTCGAAATTTTCTAATTTGTTGGAGTATAGATTTTCCAAATAGGTTCTAATTATGTTTCGTATTTCATTCGTGTCCGTTGTGATATTTCCTTGTTCATTCCAAATTTTAGTAATTTGGGTTTTCTCTCATCTTCTCTTTGTTAGTGTGGCTAAAGGTTTATCAATTTTGTTTATTTTTTCGAAGAACCAACTATTTATTTTGTCAATTTTTTGTACTGTTTCTTTTGTTTCAATTTCGTTGATTTCAGCTCTGAGTTTAACTATTTCCTGTCTTCTACTACTTTTGGTGTTGGTCTGTTCTTCATTTTCTAGGGCTTTTAGCTGTAGTGTTAGGTTGTTTATTTGTTGAGTTTTACTTCTTTTATTAAATGTGCTCCATGAAATAAATTTTCCTCTAAGTACTGGTTTCATAGTGTCCCAGAGATTTTCATATGATATTTCTTTGTTCTCATTTACCTCTAAGAATTTTTTAATTTCCTTCCTAATATCTTCTGTTATCCATTCATCATATAATAGCATATTGTTTAATCTCCAGGTGTTGGAGTAATTTCTGTTTTTTACTCTTTCATTTATTTCAGACTTCAATCCATTATGATCTGATAGAATACAAGGTAGTGTCTCTCTCTTCTTGTATTTGTTAACATTAGCTTTGTGGCATAATATATGGTCTATTTTAGAGAAGGATCCATGTGCTGCTGAGAAGAAAGTGTATTCGCTCTTGTTTGGATGGTATATTCTATAAATGTCTGTTAAGTCTAAATTATTGATTGTGTTATTGAGATCTGTGGTTTCTTTGTTCAATTTTTGTTTGGAAGATCTGTCCAGTGTTGATAGAGGTGTGTTAAAATCACCTAGTATTATCGTGCTATGGTCTATTTTGTTTCTAAAATTGAGAAGGATTTGTTTGACATACATGGATGAGCCACTGTTTGGGGCATAGATGTTTATGATTGTTATGTCTTGCTGATTTATGCTTCCCTTAAGCAGTATGAAATGTCCTTCTTTATCCCTTCTGAATAACTTTGGCTTGAAGTCCACATTATCTGAAATGAGGATGGATACTCCAGCTTTTTTGCTGAGTCCATGTGCATGGTATGTTTTTCCCCATCCTTTCACCTTTAGTCTATGGGTATCTCTTTCTATGAGGTGAGTCTCTTGCAGGCAACATATTGTTGGATCTTTCTTTTTAATGCAATCTGCCAGTCTATGTCTTTTGATTGATGAATTAAGGCCATTATCATTTTGGGTTATTATTGAGATATGATTTGTATTCCCGGTCATTTGGTTCATTTTTTAAATTTTATTTATTGATTTATTTTTTTGACACAACTTGGTTCCTTCTTTATTTGACAGTTCCTTTAGGATAATTCCTCCCTTTGCTGATTTGCTTCTTTGTGTTTTATCTCTTCCTCATGGAATATTTTCCTGAGAATGTTCTGTAATGCTGGTTTTCTTTTTGTAAATTCTTTTAGCTTTTGTTTATCATGGAATGATTTTATTTCATCATCAAATTTGAAGGTAAGTTTTGCTGGGTATAAGATTCTTGGTTGGCATCCATTTTCTTTCAAGCTTGAAAAATGTTGTTCCAGGCCCTTCTAGCTTTTAGGGTCTGGATTGAAAAAATCTGCTGATGTCCGTATTGGTTTCCCTTATTAGAGAAAACGAATTTAAACTGGTACATCTGTCTTTTGAAATATATGTAAAAACATGATTGGATTCTCCACTCAAAGAATATGATTGAGCAGATTTTAAAAATGTTTATCTGCACATTCCCTACAAGAGACTCATGCCAACTGAAGGATGCACAAAGTTGGAAAATGAAAGTATAGAAAAAATGATTCCATGAAATTTGAAACCAAACCCAAACAAAAATGCAAGGTAATTGCTATGTATAAATCAGAAAAAGCTTTAAGTCAATCACAATATAAAAAGACAAAGATGGTCAATGTAGACTGATAAAGAAATCAATGTATTTGAAGAATCTAATGATGATAAATATATATGCTTTTACCATTACAGCTCTTAAATATGTAATCACATATTGGTAGTTCTGAAGAGAGAGCTCGGTTGCATTCCAGTGTACTAGGAGATTAAAATAACCCACATTCAACAATGCACCATAAGGAAATATTCAAAATAATTGCATGCCCAAGAAATGTACTATAGAATAAATACCTTAATGTCTCTGTACATAAGATGCCCTTATCCTTGAAAACAATTTCACAATCAAAACATAAATTTTCCTCTATTGAAAAATCATAAAATGCTGATATGTACTACTAGTATGCCCTATTTTCAGTCAATTAAATTATGGAAGGAAAAAATTGATTAAAAAATTGGAGAATATTTTATTTGAATGGAAAAAATATATATTCCAATATGATATCATTATACTTAAAATATTATATTTAATCTCTTATTGCAAGTAGAATAGGAAAAGATGAATTCAAATAATATACAATTGTAAGAAATACTACTGAATAATGGATAACATTAGTGAATGATAATTTAAAGTAATTATTCTTGGTTCTGGGGCTATGAATCAATGGAAGAGCACTTGCCTTGCATGTGTTAGGCACTGGCTTCAATTCTCAGCACCACATAAGAATAAACAAATAAAGATATAAAAAAGAAATATTCTTATAGACATATAATCTATAAATGCACTTTTTATATATAATATGTCATTATATTTTAATTACATTTTTCTTATGAATTTATTCATGATGATATAATAAAAATAACTATTTTTCTCCTTACAAATCCCACTTATCTCATATTTCCATGGTATGTTCTAAAGACAAGACTGGAAGTAACATATATAAAAAATCCACTCATAAGATTATGAAATTCACATAGTCATGTGAATGAATAAAATTCCAGTGAATCTAGTGTATCAGGCATTCAGAGAAAGTTTTTCAATTTTAAAGAAAACCTGGCCTCAATATAATTTCATAAAATCTTGCACTTCCTTTCCAATTTTATTTTTCCACAAATTTATTGGTGATATATAATTATTTTAGTTTAAATCTTTCATTGATGTTTCCAGATGACCTATGACAAGTAACTTAGTTATCTGTGCAATTTCTAATATTCACCAGTATGTTCTGCTTCTCTTGGTAACAAATAAGCTCATTAAATGCCTTCTTTATTCAATCATTTATGTATTCAATTTAGGAAATGAACTTAAATATATATTGAATGCCACATTTTCTTCTGAACTTCTTTGTCTGCACTTGTAAAGGGCTTCTCAGCTTCAATGCATCCATAATTCACACTAAAACTTCTTCTGCCCCAAGGTAAATTTGGAAAGTGAAAGGTTTTCCCTATTTTATTGATTCATAATTTTGAATATCTAGTTTCTACATTAGAAGCACAAAATTACAATTTCCACTGATAAAATGATGAGATGTCTTAATTTTGTTATAAACCAGAGAATGGAAGAGAGCAGATGTTAAGAAAGCAATTCAACTAACAGTTCCAAAAGAACAGAGAAATCAGAGAAAAAAGAACTGCTCCTAACTTCTAAGTTTACATTTCAAACCTCCATTTAAAGTCACAGAAACAGGCACATCAAGGTGCTTTACATTCCCTACCAGTCAAGGAGCAGCAGCTCTTCTTACATTCCCAAACTTGTCCTATCCTCAAAATTTCCTAACTTTGCATTGTCCTTCTGTTCTCATCTGGAGCCAGCATAGGTTCAATATGAGCAATATATGTTCTTCTCCATAAACTTTCATTATAAAATACTCTGGTCTTTTAGAGCTGGAAGATAATTTCCCAAGTGCTTCTTATCCATAATTCTGGTGGCTTAGGTAATGTGTCTCAGGACCAATCCTTTTCTCTAGCATTTTTTATACTCAATGAATCCTTTAAAAAATTTCTTTCTGAGAGACCTCTTGGCTTCTAGAATTTTTATTCAACACTTTAAAAAACTTATAGCTTACATGATGTGTGTTTTCTGCCTATTTCAAGTCCTCAAAATTGGAAATCATTCCCTCTTCTACATCTTTTCGAACACCAAGTAGACAATTCCACCTAGTTTCTACTGAAGAGCTGTTTTCTTAGTCATTTCACTAAGTACAATCTTTTGTCATTCAACTTACTTTCCAGACTACAGCAAAATAGTATTATGGAATAGAAATACAAATGTCCCCCACCAGATAAGTACACTTCTTCAAAACTTTAATGACTTTTTTTGCTAAAATATTTCTACTGATATCTTTAAGATACATGACAGGAACATATGTGGTTTGGCCCTTGCCTTTTTTGTAACATTATCTCCATTAGTGCACAGCCTAATATGCATTCCATGATTTTCCAGTAATGTTTGCCAGTGACTCATAATTTATGCTGTCTTTTGGAGGACATTCTATCACTCCTTTTCATCTTCCTGAAAGAATATTTGTACTTCTTCTCACCTGCCTGTTACAAACACTTTATAATTTGATCTATTTGTGATCCAATTGAGAAAACTTTTTCTCAGTCTCTAGACTAAGATTATAATCTATCCTGTATGCTCTCACAGCATATGGGAGAGATTAAGTACTCATGGTTCCTAGCATAGGAGGGTGAAAGTTGTCAACAATAATTTATGTATTTCAAAATAGAAAACATAAATTTGAATGTCCCCAAAACAAGACTTGATTCATATTTCAGGTAATAGATTTTCTAAGTATCCTAATGTTTACACACAAATCAAAATATTATATGTGTGACCCATAAATGTGTACAATCATAATGTATCATTTAACATTTTTTAAATGGATAAATGCTAAATACATTTTTGGGAAATGTAGAATTGTGACTAGTCCAAGGGCATAGTGAAGGATGTCACTTCATAGGAGAGGTCAGCAATGAATGCCACATGCCTTATCAAGAGCTGAACTTTTATTGTCATAGCTCCATCTTAGTTTTGAGTTATTTAAATTTTTTGACTTATCTGTCTTCATTTTCCTCTTATATACAAATATTTTATGACCTTCATTTATTCTATAGGTTTTTTTCAAGTTTTAGCTATTTCTATATATATCTATCTATCTCCCTTTTACTTCATTTATCTCTAATTTCTATTTCCAGAAGTAATTTTCCTCTTGACCCCTGCAGTAGATTCTTACTAGTCTAATAACTCTTTCTTTTTGGATATTTTATATGTAGCTCAACTTCAACCAGTAACTCATATGACATGTTTTTCTTATTTGGAGGGCACTGGGCACTTTAACACTGAACTACATCCCCAGAACAATTTTGTATTTCTTCTAAGGTCTTCTCCAATTTCTTTCTTCAGTGTTCTTTAATTTTCATTGTAGAAGTACTTCACCTCTTTCCCTAGATTGATGCCTAAGTATTTTATTTATTTTTGAGAATATTGTGAATGGTATCTTATTCCCAATTTCTTTTTCAGCAGATTAATCATTGTAGATAAGAATGTCATAGATTCATGGGTTTTGACATTGTATCCTGCTATTTTCCTCAATTTACTTATGTATTCTAAAAGTTTTCTGGTGGATTTTGTTGATTCTTCTAAATATAGGATCATGAATTCAGCAAAAAGAAATAATTGGAACTCTTCTTTTTCTATATATATTTAATTTTCTACTTTTGCCTAATTGCTCTGACTGGAATTTCAGGGACTATGCTGAAAAATAGTAGGAATGGTGGGCATGCTTGCTTTTCCTGTTTTTAGAGAAAATGCTTTCAATTTCTCTTCTTTTGTATAATGCTTGCCTTAGGTTTATCATATATACCCTTTACAATGTGTAGGTAATTTTCTTCTATCCCTAGTTTCTCTAGTATATTAAAAATGTGTGTTCTACTTTTTCAAGTGCTTTTTCTATATCTCTTGAAATAACCACATGATTTTTACCCTTATATTTATTTATGCATTTTATTACATTTACTGATTTACATATGTTGACCAACATTGCATCTCTGGGATAAATACCAATTGACTGTGATGCACTTGATCTTTTAATGTGATTTTCTATGCTGTTTTCCAATAGTTTATTTAGAAATTTTGTATCTATGTTCATCAAGGATATTGGTCTGTAGTTTTCTTTCTGTTTTAATCAGCTTTTTCATTACTGTGATTAAAAGACCCAACCATAATAATTGTAGAAGAGAAAAAAATTTACTTGAGGGATTATTGTTTCAGATGTATAAGTTCATAGAAAGCTGACTCCATTCCTTGGGGCTTGAAGTGAAGCAGAACATCATGGAAGAATTGTGTGGAAGAGATAAGCTGCTCTCATAATTATTAGAAGAGAGAGAGAGAGAGAGAAAGTCCACTCACCAGATACAAAACATATATCCCAAAGTCATGCCCCAATGTCCCACATCCTTCAGCCACTCCCTACCTGCCTTCAGTTACCACTCAATTAATCCTATCAGGTGATAAAATCACCAATTTGTTTAAGGCTCTTATAACCCAAACATTTCTTCTCTGAACATTCTTGCATTTTCCTTGCCTGGTTTTAAAGTCAGAATAATACTGGCTTCATAGAATGTGTTAGGTACTCTTCCCTCATTTTCTACTTCATTGAATAATTTGAGGAGGATTGCTATTATTTCTTTAAATATCTGGGAAAACTCACTGAGAAACCTTCTAGTCCTGGACTTTTCTTTCTTGGCATCCTTTCAATAGATACTTGAATCTCTTTATTTGATATGGATCTGTTTTCTGTATCATGTTTCAATATATACAGGCCATATGTCCCTTGGAATTTATCAATATATTCAAAATTTTCTAGTCTTTTGGAGTATAAATTTTCAAAATATTTTCTGATGATCCCATGGAATTCAGTAGTATCTCTGGTGATATTTCCTTTTATCCCAAATTTTATTAATTAGATGTTTGTCACACTTTATTTTGGTAGTTTGCCTAAGGATTGATGAACCTTATTTATCCTTTTAAAAAATCAACACTTTGTTGAATTGATCTCATTTTTTTATTCTCAGTTTCATTGATTTTGGCTGTTTTGATTGTTTCACATCTTGTGATGATTCTGATGTTGGTTTGTTCTTTTTCTAGGACCTTGAAATGTAATGTTAGATTATCTGGTAGCTTTCTATTCTTTGAATGTATGAACTAAATGATATAAACTTTCCTTTCAGAACTGCCTTCATAGTGTCCTAGAAATTTTGATATGTTGTATCACCACTCTCATTTATTTCTAAAAACAAATATATTTTCCCTTAAATTTTTCTGCTATCTATTCATCATTCAAAAGTGTATTATTTAACATCCAGTAATTATGATGATTTCTGTTTAGATTATCATTGATTTCTACTTTCATCCCATTATGGCCTGATACAACACAGGATATTAAATCTATCTTTTGGTATTTGCTAATATTTAGTTTGTAACCTAAAACACTGTCTCAGTTAGAAAATATTTCTTGTGCTAAGTTAAAATTATTTCATTGGTAAGATATTCTATAGATGTCTTTTTGGTCCCTATTATTACATGTAGTTTTTATTCTGTAGAATATTTACTTAGTTTGTTTGCATGATCAATTCAGTAGTGAGAAATGTGGATTAAAGCCATCCCACAGTATTGTAACATATTCTGTTTGATTCTTCATATTGAGAAGTGTGTGCTTTATGACATAGATACTCCATTGTTCATGGCATAGATATTTTCTTTTATTACACATTATGATGTACAATTCCACATGCAGTATGAAATGACCTTCTTTGGCTCTTCTGAATAATGTTGAATTAAATCCACTTATCTGATATAAAAATAGCTACTCCTGCTTGCTTAGGAGTCCCATGTGAACGTTATGTCTTTTTCCATCCTTTCACCTTCAGTCTGTGTGTCAATACCTGTGAAGTGAGTCTCTTGATGACTGAATATTGTTGAGATCATGCATCTGGCTGGTTTCCAGTTGAGGCTGGAAGCAGATACTTCCTGTTGCCTAGGCTCTAGTAATTTTCAGCCTTAATTAAATTTCCTCTGATTATCTTCACAAGTATCTTCAGCATAAGTTTCCTAGGGTGTTCAGGGACTTATCATAGAAACCTTCTATTTACAGCTGCCACCATTCAGGAATTAGGTCTCTATATCACAATATGTTCAGGCACCTTCCCTCTGGTATGGCCCTATGATCCCAGGGTCATTTGCTAGGCTTCTCATGGTGCCTTTCCACAACATTACTGGTTGAAGATTCTTTTGTCCTAATGAATCTACTTTACTCTCCTGGAGGTGTAAGCTGCTTTGTTTCTCTTTCTCTGAGCTGAGTGGAACTGCATAGAGTTTTCTATCTCTGTCTGGATTGTAGAGACTGAGAAGAGTCCTGGGTTAGGTGCATTTTTATACAGGTGTGCACCACACTCCCTTCCTCTTGTTCAGACTGAGGAAAAGAGAGTTTTAGCAGACTTTGAGATGTCCTTCTAGAAGTTCTTTCTGGCTGTATTCTTAAGTGATCCCACTGCAGGGGATTTCCCTATGGTTTAATTCCTGGCTGTCTGGGCAGGGCAAAAAACCCTGTTGTTTAAAGGAGGTCAGTGGTCGACTAAGGAATCAAAAGATGGTTGCAGACTCCTCACACAGCTTTTTTTTATGATTTGAGTTTAAATTGTTTGCTGTGTTTTAAGAAACCTGCTGATCCTGTCACATTTTAAATTTTGTCTGCCTTTCCAAATGTTTTAACTGGTGAAGTTTAAGCATTTTTCTGCTCTCTGTATTTTCCTCTTTCTCTCTTTAATGCCCCTCCCCTATTCCACCACCTTTGTTCAGGTTGGGAGTTAGGGGACTATGAGTTTATTTTCTACTCTGGTACCCATTTCCAAGGTCTTCCAAGTATCAGAATTTGTAATGTTGAGTCTTAGAGCATATATTTTGTCACCAACCTCCCAATTCTGCTTTTTCTTCATTGCTTCCTTTCTTCATTTTGAGGACATCAAGATTTGCCACCTTCCACCATTGTTTCAACTTCCATCCATTGTATTTCTGAACTGCAGTGTGATGTTTTGATATGTGCATACAATGCATAATGCTAAATCCTTCTAATTAATATATCCATCACCCCATATACTCATACTATGTGCAGAGATATTTGAATTGTAATTCCTCAGCAGTTTTTAAGCATGCCATATATTATTATTAAGTATGATCATAAAAATATTTCACTGAGAAAATGTACAACATCATACTTACACATTTATTTATTCAATCTGTTATCCATGGGAATTTTTGGGTAATTCATAGTTTTTAGGTTATAGTAAATAGTCTTATTATGAATGCCCATTTTTAAGCACATAAAAGATATATACATATTTAAATTTGAAATATATTTACTTGCAGTACAATGGTTAGGTCATGAGATATAGTTTTAAAGTACACCACATATTTTTCCATAGTGGTTGTACCAGTATCACATCAGGGTGCATACTGCACTGATATCATAAACAATATTTATTATGTTTTATATGTTCATGTTAATCATCCTGACAGATAAATATTTTCTATCTTGTTGTAACCTTAATTTTGCATGAATGTTCATTAAGAATATTGGTCTGAAATTTTCTTTCCTTGATGTGTGTCTGGTTTAGGTATCAGGGTGATATTGGCTTCATAGAAGGAGTTTGGGAGGATTCCCTCCTCTTCTATTTCATGGAATATTTTGGTGAGTATTGAAATGAGTTCTTCTTTAAAGATTTTGTATAACTTGGTTGAGAACTCATCTGGTCCCGAGCTTCTCTTTGTTGGTAGGCTTTTGATGACTTATTCTATTTCATTACTTAAAATAGATCTATTTAAGTTCTGTATGTCCTCCTCATTCAGTTTAGGTAATTCATATATCTCTAAAAACCTGTTGATGTCTTTGAGATTTTCTGATTTGTTGGAGTGTAGATTTTCAAAATAGCTTTTAATTATATTTTGTACTTCACACATGTCTGTAGTGATATTTCCTTGTTCATTCCGAATTTTAGTAATTTGTGTTTTCTCTCTCCTTCTCTTTCTTAGTGTGCCTAAGTGTTTATCAATCTTTTTATATTTGTTCAAAGAACCAACTATTTATTTTTTAAATTTTTTCTATTGTTTCTTTTGTTCCAATTTCACTGATGTCAGCTCTGATTTTAACTATTTCCTGTCTTCTACTACTTTTGGTGTTGATATGTTCTTTTTTCTAGGCCTTTAAGCTGTAGTATTAAGTCATTTATTTGTTGATTTTTTCTTCTTTTATTAAATACGCTCCATGAAATAAATCTTCCTCTAAGTACTGTTTTCATAGTGTCTCAGAGATTTTGATGTGATATGTCTTTGTTCTTGTTTACTTCTAAGAATTTTTTTTATTTCCTGCCTGATGTCTTCTGTTTTCCATTCATCATATAATAGCATATTATTTAATCTCCAGGTGTTGGAGTAGATTCTGTTTTTTAATCTGTCAGTTATATCTAATTTCAATCCATTATGATCTATAGACTACAAGGTAGTATCTCTATCTTCTTGTATTTGCTCACATTAGCTTTATGGCATAAAATATGGTTATTTTAGAGAAGGATCAATGTGCTGCTGAGAAGAAGGTATATTCACTCTTTGTTTAATGATATATTATATATATATATATATATATATATATATATACTCATTAAGTCTAAATTGTTGATTGTGTTATTGAGATCTATGGTTTCTTTATTCAGTTTTTGTTTGGAAGATCTGTCCAGTGGTGAGAGAGGTGTGTTGAAGTCATCTAGTATTATTGTGTTGTGGTCTATTTGATTTCTGGATATGAGAAGGATTTGTTTGATGTACATGAATGAACCAATGTTTGGGGCATAGATATTTATGATTGTTATGTCTTGCTGATTTAAGCTTCCCATAAACAGTATGAAATGCCCTTCTTTATCCCTTCTGACTAACTTTGGCTTGAAGTCCACATTATCTGAAATGGGGATAGATATTCCAGCTTTTTTGCAGAATATGTGTGCATGTGCATGGTATGTTTTTCCCATTCTTTCACCTTTAGTCTGTGGGTATCTCTTTCTATGAGATGAGTCTATTGCAGGCAGCATATTGTTGGATTTTTCTTTTTAATCCAATCTGCCAGTCTATGTCTTTTGATTGATGAGTTCAGACCATTAACATTCAGGGTTATTATTGAGATATGATTTGTATTTCCAGTCATTTGGCTGACTTTTGTTTTTTGACCTGACTTGGTTTCTCCTTTATTTGGCTATTCCTTTAGGCTAGTTCCTCCCTTTGCTGATTTGAATCATTGTTTTTCATCTCTTTCTCATGGAATATTTTGCTGAGAATGTTCTGTAATGCTGGCTTTCTTTTTGTAAATTCTTTTAGTTTTTGTTTATCATGGAAGGATTTTATTTCATTATCAAATCTGAAGGTAAGTTTTGCTGGGTATAAGATTCTTGATTGGCAATGATTTTCTTTCATGGCTTGATATATATTGTTCCAGGCCCTTCTAGTTTTTAGGGTGTGGATTGAAAAATCTGCTGACATCCTTATTGGTTTTCACCTGAATGTAATTTGATTCTTTTCTCTCACAGCCTTTAAAATTCTGTCTTTATTTTGTATGTTAGGTATTTTCATAATAATATGCCTTGGTGTGGATCTGTTATAATTTTGTGTATTTGGAGTTGTATAAACCTCTTGTACTTGATTTTCTATTTTATTCTTCAGATTTGACAAATTTTCTGATATTATTTCATTGAATAGTTTGTTCACTCCTTTGGTTCATTTCTCTGTGCCTCCCTCAATCTGGATAATTCTTAAATTTAGCCTTTTCATGATAATGCATAATTCTTGTAGATTCTGTTCATGACTTCTTACCATCTTCTCTGTTTGGTCAACTTTGTTTTCAAAATTAATTATTTTGTCTTCAATGTCTGAGGTTCTGTCTTCCAGGTGTTCTATTCTATTGGTTAGCCTTTCTATGGAGTTTTTAATTTGGTTCATTGTTTCCTTCAAGAATTTCTGTTTTTTTTTTCAGTATCTCTAACTGTTTATTGAAATGATCTTTTGCTTACCATATTTGCTCTTTTAACTGTTGATGGTGTGATCATTTAATGCCTGCATTTGCTCTTTCATCTCATCCTTCAATGTCTGCATTTGATCTTTCATCTCATTTGCTTCTCTGATTGTTTTAATTATGTACATTCTGAACTCTCTTTCTGACATTTCTTCTGCCATGCTGTCATTGGATTTTATTGATATAGCATCTAGGTGTGTTTGGGACATTTTCTTCCCTTGATTTCTCATATTGGTCAGATATCAGTGGGTCTCTGAGATATTGCAGATATCCTTTATTAGCTTATAGTGTTCCTGTAGATTTCCAGTATATCACCTCCTAACCTTCAATAGCCTGAAGTCTTGGAGGAACTTGATAATGCAGTGCTTCCAAAGAAAGCTGTCCCTGGGCCACTACTGGGTGTGGGAATGATGGATGGGTGTGCTTGGAGAGTCTCTCAGTAGGTGGGCCTCTTCTGAGAAGCCTGCTGTGGACCGTGCCTGCTACCAGATGGAGTCAGACTGCTGGGGAAAGCCTCTGACCCTCCTGAGAATCTGCCTATGAATGGGAATGGGGCCCACCTCTTGGGGCTATGTGTGCGTGAAAAGCCTCTCCCTGGGTGGTTCTGCTCTGAGAAGCTGACTGTGGAATGGACCTGCCACAGGATGGAGCCAGGCTGCTCAGAAAAGTCTCTCGCTGCCCTTCCCTGATCCAAGAAACTACCCACTGTCCCAGCCTGCTGCTCAGACTGAGCTTCACCCAGTGGGACTGACTCACCCAGCATCTCTGAGTTAGTCCGAGTCTCTCAATGCCTCCCCTTCTTGAATACTGAGTTCTGGAGCGACAGTAGATGCAATCACCCTCTAGTCTGCCATCTTGTCTCTATGAGTAGTTCTGGTTTTAAAAAATCCCACATGCTGTTTTTCTTTAATATTTTCTACAAATCATTTATGAAAAATTTTCTAATTCATATTCATAAAATATATTAGGTTGCTTTTATATATGTTTCTAAAATCATTATCAGCTTACTTGTCTGATACATGGCAGGTCTAGTAATAATTTTCAAAATATGGATATCCATATAGAAAATATTATCCTGCACAAAAAATGCAGAATGATTAACTTGTCAGAAATTTTATACATGTGTGTGTGTGTGTGTGTGTATATATATTTATATATATATATATATATACATATATATATATATATATTTGTATGTGTGTGAAAATTTTTGCTTCATTAAGTTTGGAAGATATTGTTCTGTTCATTTTTAAGCTCTGGTTTAGTCTTTCTTGTTTTTCAGATAAGTATCTGTTTATCTGTTTTATGGACTTGATCCCAGATCTGAATGCTCATCTTCGTCCCCAGAGTTCAGTGAGATTTTAGAAAAATTTACTCTGTTCTCAGTCAGCTTTCTTTCTTGGTTGTCTGTCCCACATAGCTTCATAATTTTGCAGACAGTTCAATGGGAAAGCAATTCCTGAGTCTGTCTCAGTATTCTATCCATCCATTTTTATTCCTCAGGACACAAATTTAACCTTTTCATCTTCATAAGACAATCACATCTCTGATATTTTTTCTGAAACTACCAGAGGTTTTACTTCAAAGCCTGGATTCTCCACATATTTCCTTTCTGTCACACTTCCTTATTCTTAAGTAGCAGTAAAAAAAGTCTTACCTGAGCCCTTTGAAGCTCCCTGTCTGTGTAATTTATGTGCCTCTGCAAAACAGATTACATCTGCCCTATTGTCTGTATAAACAAATGCATTTTTAGAAACTTGCTGTCCTAGTCACTCCTGATGGACTGCTTAGTCTAATATAAACTATGGTAACATACCTCTGGGAGAAATTTAAGGCAACAAAATTTACATTTTAGAATGCAATAGTGAAATTACAATGCTTTAATGTATTAATAAATATTCACTGTGTATTATGAAGAAATTTTAAAACTCAGTTATAAAGCCATATCTAAACTTTATATGTCTATAGAATATAAGTAGGTATCATTATTCTTGGAAAAGGATATTTAATAAAGTCAAGATTTAAAATCACCATAAATTATCAAAATAATTTCAATTAATTACCAATCTGATTGTAGGTGATTAGATTTGAAAAAGTATGTCAAGACTATTAGAAAAATGAACATGAAAACCTACACAGGAAATAATATAAAAAGATATTTTATATTGAAAAACTAGCCCTGTTAAATATTAAGATACATCAGTTATTGCAGTAGTGTGATGGCAGAGATCACAAGAGCAGAATGAACTTGAATTCAAGACTGCTACTTACACAAAATGGCACAGTCATTTCTTCAAGTTGGACATTTCAATTAATAGAAATGATTAAGTATTATAAAATGTAATAAATATCAACTCAAATATATACTATGCTTCAGACATGAACAAAAATTATACATGTGTAAAATAAGAAAAAGAAAAAAGTTCTTATGCACAGAAGAGAAAAATATCTCATTTATTTGTAAAATTGGCACAGTTTAGGCTTTTAGTTCAATACACAAAAACTAGAAACAATTATGGAAATATATTTTTAGTAATAAAAAATTAAAATATATTGTGAGGAGCAACCAATTTGAACAATATAAGAATGGTCCAAATATTAAAAAGAATGCGGAATAATGATAATCTTTAAAAAGGTCTTATATATCCTCAGTGACAAGAAGGAAAGATGACAAGGTCTCAATATCTAAACATAGCTGAACTTGAGGTTGTACAAAAGCAGAAATTGAAGGCTAATGCATAATTTTATTGAAAGTCCACCAACATACACAGATGCACACACACACACACAACAGGGAAAGAGAGAGAGAGAGAGAGAGAGAGAGAGAGAGAGCCTGTAGACAAAAGGTAGATGCTCATTCATTCTAATACCTTCATGAAATTTCCATACAATTATTAATTGATTACAAAGAAAATAAAAACAAAATTTTAGAGGTAGGTAACAAATTGCCAATTTCAGCACTGTATGGAGTAATTGACCCTATAACAATAGAGAAGTAGGCTCATACCACACTATAAAAAACAATGCCAAAGAGGTTCTATTTAGATAATTCCACCTTAAAAGGCAGAATGCTTATTCTTCCCAAGTCCACATGGAACAATTCTTATGTTGGAGAATGTGTTGCATCATCAAATAAGCCTCAATAACTTAAAGGAATCTAAATAATACAATTTTTGTATCCGAACAGAATAAGACCCATCAAATGAATAGTACTGGTGTTAAAAAACATCAAATCCTACAACACATTTCAAATTAACCAGTGACATAAGAATAATTTATATCATCTATTAAACATCTTAAGATGAATGAAACAAAAACAAAACCAAGTAGTATATAAAATTTGTAGCATGAGGTTTGAAATGAATTCAGTACTCATTTCAAAAGCAGAGCTTAAATGAAAATGAATTCTATAAATTCCTATATTAAAAAAGAGAAATATTAAATCAATAACCTAAATTTCCACCATAAGAAGTATCAAAAAGAATGAAAGAAGAGTCCTAGAGTAAGCTGAATATAGAAAAAAAGAAAGTTGATAACAAAAATAAATAGTATAAAAATATAAAGAAGAAATCTATAATGCAAAACACAGTTTGCTGAAGGAAAGTTCCAGGCTTAAACAAGAATGATTTTCTAATAAGAAGATACTAAATTTACTAAAATCAGGAAAGAGAGATTGTCACTACAGACTTATGTTAAGAAAAATTTTAAGAAAAGGAATATTTGGAAAAAAGTTTCTAACAAAGTAAAAAAATCAGCTGAAAGGGAAAAAAAGTCCTTGTAAGACACAAAATACTAAAAAAGAGAGAAGAAATAGGAGGACAGACAAGGCCCCAAAATACAGAGCATGGAATGATAACTTATTAAAATATTTTCTCAAAAAATAAGCCCAAGTCCCAATTATTTTACTAGTGAATAAACAATAGCAAAATAGAAATAATACCTTACAAAGTCTTCCAAATAAAAAATGAAGCAGAATATGTCCCAAATCAGTATATGTTGGTAAAACCCTCATGCCAAAATCAAGGACATCCCATGCAATCTAAAAATACAGGTAAACATTCATAAAAGCTTGACAATGATGTCTAAAACAATACTAAACAGAATGAGCAACAAAATGATTATAAGTGAAGGTGAAATGGAATTTATCATAGGAAAGAAAATTTATTTTCACATTGAACAATAAATGCAGTAACTTATTTTATGGAATGAGTCATTTCCCCCAATAATCCTCAATGTAAGTGGATATAGAAATTCTAGCAGATAATTTAGATTACAGTAGGATATAGGCATTCTAGGATGTAATTTATATAAGAGAAATCATAAGTGTGGGTTCTAATTCAAAAGATTGGCAGTATCCTAAGGAGTGTTCTAGAATTCTTCTTTATGTTTGAATGTCTATGCCAAGGAAAGGTCAACTGAGACATAATGAAAGAGTGTCAGTATGAAACTCAAAAGGGAGACCTCACCCAGACAATAAACAAGGTGGTGTTTTGAACTTTGTCTTTTATCCTCAAGAACTATGAAAAAATAAATTCCTGTTTCCTAAGACACCTGATCTAAGGCATTTTTTATTGCAACCCAAGATGACAAAGACACCATATCGATAGAATTAAGGGTAAATAAACATGTAAACAGAGACAGAAAAAGTGCTTATTAAGTTCCAGCATCTATTCATGATAAAAAAATAAATGAACACATTAGGAATAGAAGTAAAATTTCACAGTCAAATAGAAGACACTTAAAAAAAGCAGTCTCACATAATTCCCCTTCTGAGCCCTGTGACACTCAAATAATATTCTCATTGTTCATTCTTAGAAACTTACATAATATATCTGTGGCCACTAATACTGACATTAATGTCCTCACTGTGATCTTTGACACATTATTTTCTGAAGTGACTTTTGACACTCTCATTTATCTTCACTGGTGCCTCTGATACTCACCTAATTTCCTCACTTGATGGGTGACACTCACATGATATCCTCACTGTGAGTCTGAAAGTCACATAATATTCCCACATGACCTCTGACACTCACACAATGTCCTTACTGTGACCTCTTATAATCACAGTATAACCTCACTGGGACCTCTGCTACTTATGTAATATCCTCAATATGGATTATGACATTTATAAAATATCCTCACTAGACCTCTGACACTAATGCAATATTCTCACTTTGAACACTGACGGTCAAATAATAACCTCTCTGTGATCTCAGACACTCATGGTATGCACTCAATTTGACCTCTGACTCAGACATTATATCTGTAATGGGATATAATAACATAATATTATCATTGTTACCTCTGACACATAATAACTATTCTGTGACCTCTGGCACTCCCATAATATCCTCACTGTACCCTCTGACACATCAGTTCCCAATTCTGGACTCTGACAATCACATAATACACACATTTTGACCTCAGACACAGACTACTACCACTCTGGTCTCTGTCACTCACATAATATCACACTCTGTCCTCTGAAAGTCACATAAATATTATCACTGTGTCCTCTGACACACAGAAAATATCCTCTCTTTGACCTCTGACATTGATATAATACCCTTGTGATGTCTGAAACTGATATATCCTCTCTGTGAATTCTTGCACTCAAAATGTCATCATTTTGGTCTCTGATACTGACATAGTATCCTTATTCTAGCCTGTGATGCTTACATCATACCCACAGATTGGCCTCCTATACTCACATATTACATTCAGTGTGACTTGTCATGCACATAGTACCTTTTTATGACCTGAGACACTCACATCATGCTTGCAATGTAGCTTCTGACACTCATATAATTTCCACATTTGGTCTCTGATATTCATATAATATATTTACTTGGCCTATGACACTCACATACTATTCTAATTGTGACCTCTGTCACTCACTTAATATACTCACTATTGCCCCTGATATTCACATAATATCCTCACTTCACATCTGACACTTAAAAAATGCCATCACTCTTACCTTGACACTCATATTATACCCACAATGTGGCCTCTAATACTCACCAAATACCTTCAATGTGGCCTTATGCGCTCACATAATATAACTGTCACCTCTGATGCTCACATAATATACTCACTGTGGTCCAAGACTGTCACTGTGACTTAGGACACTCATAATATCCTCAAGTTGGCCCCTGATGTGACTAAATAGCCTCACTCTGACCACTGACACCGACATAATTTCCACAGTGTTGTCCCTGTGATTGACAGTATATCCAAACTATAGTTTTTGACACTCAAACAATATCCTTTCTGGGACAGTTGTCACTCACATAATATGATTTATTTCTGACACTCATGTAATACCACCACTGTGGCCTCTGACACTTACATAATATACACAATTAAACCTCTGACATACACTTAGTACCCTCACTCTTGCCTGTGAAATTCACAAAATATCATTACAGTGGTCTCTGTTATTTACATAATATTCTCAATGAGGCCTCTGATATTAATATAATAAACTACTGTGGCCTATAAGACTCACATAGTTCCATCACTTTAGCCTCACATAATATCATCACTCTTACCACTGACACATAATATTCTCAATGTGACCACTGTGACAACTGTCACTCATTGATTATCTTCCCTGAGGCCTCTGATATTCAGTAAACACAGTCTGGCCTCTGACACTGATATACTGTCTTCAGTGTGTCCTCAGGTATTTATATAAAATCCTCACTGTGCCTTCTGACACACAATATTCTCACTATGGTCTTTGACTCTCACATAATATTCTGTGTCCTCTGACACCCATATAATACACTCACTGTTGCCATGATAATCACATAATATCTTTCCTTGGTCTCACTCAAAAAATTCTCTCATTGTTACCTTGATGCTCACATTAAACCCTGATTGTGGTATCTGACACTCACATATAAACCTCAATGTGACCTATGACTTTCACATAATATCTCACTGTGACCTCTGAAACTCACAAAATAACATGTGAATTCTCACACTCACATAGTAGCCTCACTTTGGACTCTGACATTCACATAATATCCTCACTATGAATAATTACATGCACATAATGTCCATACTGTAACCTCTGACTCTCACATAATACTTATCCTCTGGTCTCTAAAACATATAAAATATCCTCCATGTGGCCACTTGAACTCACATCACACCCTCACTATAACATCTGAAGCTTAAATAAATTCCTTATCTGGTCTCTGATATTTTTATAATATCCTTACTATGGCCTCAGGTTCTCACATAGTATTCTTACTCTGACCGCTAACCTTGACTAACTGTCCTCACTGTAGCCACTGAAATCCAGATAGTACCTTCATGCTGCCTTCTGACATATGATATCATCATTCTGGCAGCTCACATTCACATACTATCATTAATCTGCCTACCAACACTCACATAATACCTTCATGATGCCTCTGACACTCTGGTAAATTACCTCACTATAGCCACTGACACAGAATATTCTTATGTGGTCTATGATACTTACTTATCCTCATTCTGGTCCCTTTTGCATAATATTCTCCCTTGACCTCTAACACTCACATAATAACTTCACTGCAGCAGAAAATGCTCAAAAAGTATTTCCCCTGTGAACTCTCACATTCATATACAATCCTCACCTGACCATTTTTTAAAAATACCATTTATTTTTTTAAAGGTGAAAATGTAAATTACAGAAAAAATAAAAATGAAAGGAAAAAACAAAGTTATTAATTTGCAGGCAGCTTACTTGGGCATGTCTTCCAGGTCATGAGTATACATACACAACAGCACATTTTATGTGACTGAGACCATTGTGAGTATCATACTTTTCCACATATGAATATTCACCAAAGCAAACTCTAATACCTACCTCATTTGACCACTTATATACACATAATATCATAACTCTGACACAAGAAACTCACATAAATACCCACACTCTGATCTCTGACACACTCATAATATTTACACTTGACCTCTCACCTTAACATAGCATCCCCACTGTGGACTACAACATTCACATAATAAGTCACTGTGACTGAAAATACTAATACTATTAATGTGACTGCTGACACTCACATAATATCCTTAGTATGCATTGTGTCCTTTAGTATTAATATAATATTAATACATTAGAATTTATTACTAATACAGTAGTTATCCTTTGGCTTTTAATGCCAACATATTATCAATCATTTTACATCCAAAATTAATAGTTTCCCAGAATTCCTTTCAAATTTATGTAATATGGAAATTGTGTCCTCTTAAACTCATATAAAAACTGTCCTTTGGTGCTGGGTTTGTGGCTTACTGTTAGAGCACTTGCCTAGCACAAGCGAGGCACTGGGTTCAATCCTGAGCAACACATAAATAAATAAAATAAAATTTAAAAAGAATTTTGTTATTTTTTAAACTGTCCCTTGTTCTTTTTATACTGATATTATATTCATACTATAGCATTAAAACTGCTGTAGTCACTAGCCTCTGGCTGTTAATACTAACATGATTTCCATTCTATAAAATCTAAACTAAGAGAATAGCTGCCTGGTTTGGTACCCCCAATGAGAAGGTGATAAATTTATTGTAACATCTAAAACTAATAGCTGTCATGTGGTCTTTAATGCTAAAGAAATATTCTTACTATCTTTATTAAACTAATATAGTAGATTCTGTGGTACCCTAAAGATGATTATAATATCCATATTGACCATCTAAAACACATATAATAGCTCCCCTGTTGACTTCAATAATAATACAATATTCCTATTATGGCCATTCCATGTCCATTTTTTTAACAGTATATGCATACAATAGAATGGAAAAATATGCAAGAGCTGTTCTGTTCTTTAATATTAATATAATTTGTCTGATATTACAACATCAGAAATGGATATCACAGTCATTCAGAGTACTCAAACACTAATATAATATCCAAACAATAGTATCAAATACAAATATAGAAGCTGTGCTCTGGCCTCTAAATCTAATGTGTTATTCATAGCCTAGAATCTAAAATGAATATAATAGCTTCCCTCTACCTTGAAATACTAATGTGGCCTCCATATTATCGCCTAAAACCCCAATGAAAAATATATCCTGTAGTCTTTAATATTTCAATATGCCATCTTTTCCATAAACACTGAAACCAATATAACTTACTTATGTATTTTAATATTCATTTAGTATCCTTGATATAATATCTAAAACTAGTAAACAGGTGTTCTGTAGCATTTAACATTACATATTTATATTATACAACCTTATGCTAATAAATTATCTGCATTTTTGGCATTAAATAATTTTTATGAGTTATCATTAAAATTATTGTATTACCTACTATGTTGATTTTAATCCTAAGATGATATGCATACTTGAGTTTCTAAAACTGACCTAAAGGTTTATTTGTGGCTTTTAATACTAATATGATATACTTACTTTGACATATCAAACTGATATGATAGCTGCCTTCTAAAATTGATGTAATACTCATACTACAGGAAGTACATACAACTAATATAATAATGACACTGAGGTCTCAATACTATTACATTATCCATAGTATAGCATTTATTATTAACATAATAGCATCTACAGACCTTGGATATTGATAGAAGTGGTGTGCAATAATATTCATAACACATATAATAGCTGTTATGTGGTTTATTATGCAAAAATAATATCATAAAACACCTCAAGATAATGCAATATCTGTTCTTAGTTATTAATAGTAATGCCAATACTAAATCATCCAAAACTGATATAATAGTTGTCCTGTGAACTCTAGTTCCATTATAGAATCCACACTATTACAGAATTCTCATGACTAGGGCTGCTCTTTGTGACCTTCACTGGCAGCAAGCAGAGATGTAAGACAGAGCACTAACTGGAACCAGGATACAGGTTTTCAACATGCTCCATTACAAACAATCCATGTCCAGTAACTGAAAGTGTTCAGAAGGCAACTGACCAAGCCACATAAAACACATCATCTTTGTCCCACTTCTCTGGGAGGAAACTGTCACCAATAATAAAACTGCAATGAAACATCCCTGAGTCATACACAGCATTCCATGCTGCCTGGGATTTGACCCTTCAGATCTGATTTGCAAACTTGAACCTGAGAAAAACCAGGTAGCCCCTAATTTTCATTGTCTCTTTGTCAGGATCACCATACCCTGAGTACACAGCTGCAGAAATGAGACAAGAGGAGGGACATATGTAGCCTGCACTGCCTTGCTGCTCCTTACTTACAAAGACCAGAAGGCAAAGCCTGTGGGCTATTTTTCCATAATGCCTCAATTTCACACTGACATTAATTGTTCTGGGCTTCACACTGTGTCTTTAATCACTGGATTTTCCTAATTGATTTCAGAACAGAAGCTGTGGTCATAATATATCACTTTAAATTTTTTATTTTGTCTACATTGGTCTAGCTTTCAGAAAAATCATGATTTTAAAAGAATGCATGTTCTAGTGATTTTTCTATTGAGACTTTGGCACAATACACCTTTGTATTGGATGCTCTTCTTAGAAAGGAAATAGTTCAGCCTTCAGAACTTGGTGCCTCAGTGTTTGGATGTAGTGATGTTGTGCATAAGAGTGTGAAAGTCAGGACTGGAACAACTGGGTACACAACCATGTTGAGGATATTGGTAGAAAGATGCATTAGAGGCAAGAGACTAACACTCAGGTAAGCTTTATTGATATACTTGTTCATGGGACTTCTTTGTTAAGACAGTGAATCTGTTTCCAGTGGAATCAAACCCCTCTGAAACCCAGGATTCATCACCCCTTTTCTGTGATTTCTTTTTTTCATGTTTTTTGAGAATTAAGCAAAGATCCCAGTAAATCAATGTTTAGGCATTTTCCAAGAGTGGTAAATGAAGAGAAATTATCACTAGCGGACATTGTTAGCTTAAAGACTTTTTACAGTGACTTGGAAATTGACTGAACTTCTGCTCACTTTATGGTCCTATCAGAACTGCCAAAGCTCATATACGGTGCTTTGCCCTTCCTGAAGAAACTTAGTGGATAAGAAATGTTATCACATAATGCTATAATGTCATAAGATGAATACCTACAGGAGCAGGAGATAAGAGGTGTGTATTTTCCATGACTTAGATTTTTACCAGCTCAAAAAGCAGGGACTATATTCTTTTTTCAAATTCACTGGTGTTTCAGGGCTTACCAAACTCAGCACCTTTCAGAGTTGCAGGTCTTCCTTGTGGTGATCCTCCCCATTTGTTGTTTCCCAGTAAATTTCAAGGAACACAGAAGCATTCAGAAATGCCCTATCCTGGGAGACCTCCCACAGGGGGGATTGTGCATATGAGTATTAATATTCAAGTCTTTCCAAACCAGTGGTCTATCATCAGACTCTCACCTCTGCAGAAAAGTAATGAGAAGCCAATTTGCTCTGTGTGCACAAGCAAGATGGCTCTAAGCCTTTGAGATGGTTTGCTAATTTTTGATGCTTCTTAATAGAAGACAAGAAGATCAGTTTCTTGAGTTCATTCAAAAGTGGGCACAGGGCACTCAGTGAACTTGCCTTAGATTAATGAATATTCCCTGAAGAGAGTAGTTACCTAGTTCCTTTCCATTTTTCAAAACTGAATTGTCAGTCCTTCTCTCTGCTCCAGTAACCTTAGCTATTGATAAATATTGCCTGCTGAGTTGGTTCTTTGTTCTTCTACTGGGATCTTCTTTCCAAATTTAAGTTAGAAGAATAAACAGAAATGTCTTGAGCAACAGACACAAAAATGTGGCCTGCTATGACATTGAAAGAAGCAACACAGATGTTCTCTAAAGAAGTAGAGAAAGAGGATTTCACTGCCATGGTTAAAACCATGGTATTAAACAATGTTTTGGCAATTTCACACCATAATTTCTTCTTGATAAAAATTGCATTCATGAATTTTATAAACTAAATATTTTCATCTATGTGAGGCATTTATAAATGGAAAAAGAAATTCCAGTTCCTTTTTATTTAATGGAGTCCCTAGAACTTTGCCTGCTGCAACACAATCTTTTCCAAAAAATCTCTGGAATTATACCAGTGCTATGGGACTATGGAGACAAAGAAGTGAGCTTTCTGATGACAACATCTTCAAAATAAAATACCATAAATCTTGCTGATTTATTTTTCTTTGAATCCCCATACTGATGTGGATTCAAGTAGATGGGGAAGCTATAGATTTTGGACATTAGAATTCTCTGGTGGCAGTGATCCTTGTAGTGTATCCACATCAAACAATGAGAAAAAAATATTGAAAAAATTCTACATTGCACAGGAAGCATTGGAAGGTGTGTGGTGCAGGGAGTCTATCTCTGAAAATTCATCATGACAAACTTCCAGTGGGGCAGAGTGGAAACATGGACAATGTAGAAGTTGATTTCCCCTTTTTCACTGTTGGACTCACATCATGTTTTAGTTGTATGTTATCCATTTTCCTTCTCCTTTCTGTGTTGTGTTTTCTGTCTGCTGGTGCATTACAGACACATGACTCAAGCATTAGGGTTCCCAAGATGTATGTATATGAATGGCCTTATACATCTAAAGACAACTTCAAAAGCATATACTAGAATAATCCAGGGGAATAAATGGCAAAACTATTTAGGCCTTTTAAGGCATAATGACTTCTACAGGACAACCCACATGACCAGAAGGGGGAAATGGGTCTGATTCAAATGTCTATCCAAACCAGTTCAGTTGAGTACACCTGGGAGAGTCTGGGAACCAGAAACAGGGTTTATTGGTGTAACCATGTCCTCTTGTGTATATGTCAAGGAAAGATGGGAGAAACCTGTATATCAGCAGGTCTTTAGAACCATCTTGTAGGGCTGGGGAGATAGCTCAGTCAGTAGAGTGCTTGTCTTGCAAGCACAAGGTCCTGGGTTCAATCCCCAGTACAGCAAAGAAAAAAAAAAGAGCATCTTGTGTGTGAGAATGACCTTTGGCTATGGAGTCCCCAAGGAAGTGACCTCACTTCCTTGTCAGTAGAACACAGAACGTGGAACCCTCGAAGCTAGGCACACACTTTCCAGATAAACTCCCATTCTGCTCGCTTGTGTTGAGACATCAAGTCCAGAGTCATGAGTTCTTGTTTTCTACTCATCTTTGGATGGTTATTTCCCAGGAAAGTCCCTAGTAGGGTCCTTTCCCAAGATTGGAAGCACTGTATCAATGTTGGGACCAACAACTCTGGTGATATTTCCCAAGAATACCACAGGTAAAACAGAACAGGCCATTGGAAGTGAGTAGAGTCTAGCCCTCCACTCAGATTCCCATTTAGATGGCACCAGAACCTCAGAAGTTTTTGTCTGTGTGTGTTTATGTTTATGTCTCACATTTGTGACTCATTGAATTTGATGTTGATCAAGCTGTGATACTATCCTTTAAAATATCACCATCTTACATCATTCCTTCCACAACTCAGACATAACTACATATTTGAGTGAGTACAAACTAGTACTTCACAAACCCTAGTAACTATACTTCTTTGCAAGTCTTCTCTAAACACCTTAGAGAGCCTTTCTACTCACTTCAGAGAGCCTGAAATACAAACCTCAGAGAAAACTTTTGACTCACCACAGACACCTTTCCTATTCACTGCAAATAACCCTTTTATTCACTTGAGTGAACATTTATGCTCTCATCAATAAGCCTTCCTACAAACCTTATAAAGTCCTCCTACACCCTTCAGAGGTCTCTCCCTACATGTCAGAGAGCTCACCCTAAATAAAAATTAGAACCCACTTAACACCTCAGAAAATATTTTCTTCACACCTCAAACTCACTTGTTACACATCTTAATAATGACTCCCTAATACCAAGAGCTTTTTCTACACACCTCAAATTCCCATTCATATACCCCATAGGGACATTGCCTCCACACTTTATTGAGCAACACTTAAACAATCCAGGAAGTCTTTCCTATATACCCCAGAGAGTACTTCCTATAAATTCCAGTGAGATATTAACTCAAACCTCAGAATTGCCATGCCAAAAGCAACACACCCTACTACTAAAACTCGGATACAACTTACTACTCACCAAAATGCCCTCTCTACTCATCTCTGAGTGTTGGCATGATACACCTCAGAGAAGACTCTGGATGAACTGTTGAGTGGCCTGCCTGAACAATGTAGGGATTCCCCCTATTATACTCAAAGAATACTTCAATTACATCTCATTGTGTTATACCTAGTCATATCAGATAGATTTCATTATTCATATCTAAGGGGCCCTAACTACACAATAGAGAGCACTCCTATGGAGAAAAAAGCCCAGAAGAGTTGATATTAAAAAATCTCCATTTTCAGGTCAATATCAAGAAATCTAAATTGACAAATAAGTCTTGATATGAAAACATCAACAAATCCACCAGGACTGGTTAATATTGACCAATCTACCCCTAAGGGTTGATATTGATTAATGTACAATGATAAGCAGATATCAGCAATTCAACACCAATGAGTAGATATCATCAAATCTACCCCATTGAGTTGATATCAACAAACACACTGACATGAAAATGTCAGTGTGAATCTACCCCTGTTTGATATTAGCAAATCTACCCTGACCAGTTGATATTGACAAATCTACTCTGTTGAGTTGATATTTATGAATATGCCCCATTGAATCTATATCAACTGATCTATACTGTAGCATCTACATTGATGAATCCATGCCTTCAAGTCAATATCAACTAATATATACTGATGGGTTGATGTCATTGAATCTACCATTGATTTGATATCTATGATTGCTATTGATGAATTTACACTGATGAGTCAATATCAACAAATCTATCTAAGGAATCAATATAATGGGTCAATACAATCAATTTAATATCACAAATCTTATCATCAATTCAGTTACGATGAATCTACACCAATGGGTCAATATTGACAAACCTACATTGATAGTTTGATATCAGTGAATCTACATCAATGAATCAATGTTGATGCATTGATATTAATGAGTCAATATCTATAAATCTACACAAGAGTATGTTGACATATCAGTATCAACATATCAACACTGATGAGTTGATATCAACAAATCTAACCAGTACTATCAATATCAATGAATCTACCCTGATGGATCAATGTTTAGGCATCTATCTCAAAGAGTCAATATTGACAAATCTACCCTGAAGAGTCAATATAGATGAATCTACACTGATGAATAAATATTGGCAAATCTAAACTTTGAGTCAAATTTTATGAGTCTACAGTGATGTATCAAAACTGATGAATCTACACCAATGAATCTACATAGGTGATTCAATATTGATGGCTCTACCCCATAAATTCTGTATCAATGAACATACATCATCAAATCAATAGACTCTTGAGTCAATTTTGATGAATCTACACAGATGGGTCGATATTGCTGAATCTAATGAGAAGAGTGAATATTGGACAATCTATCTCAATGAGTTGATATGGACTAATCTACCCTGATAAGTATATTTTGATGCATGTACACCAAAGGGTTTTCAACAAAACTTACCCTATTGGTTTATATAGACAAATCTACCCCAATGAGGACATTTCTTATATATAACACTTGTGATAAATTCAAAATCTCATTTGAGTTTTTATTATGTTCACAGAATTGGAAAGTCCTTGGGTTAAAGGGATTTTCCAACCTTCACTGCCTAAAGAGAAATCAATGTCTAGTTCAGCCTTTGGCAAATATGCATTCCACTTGTCCTCAAGAACTAGGGTATTCTCTGGTCATGAGGACCAACCAGTGGGGCACTGGATGTGTAAGCATTATCACGTGAGTTGAGTGTTCCAATGGGTGTTGGAAGTAGAAAGCCTCCTCTAGCACAAGGCCTATGAATGCCAGGTGCTGATGTTTTGGTTCCAGACTTCAGCAACAAGGCCCAGCTTGGTGCTGGGGAGGGATGAGCTCACTTGTGTACAGGTGGCCTCTGAACCCATCTCCCAGGAGACAGGGCTTCCTGAGAAGTTGACAGCAGATTCCCTCCAAATGACTTCACATTGTACCTAGTAAGGGATACAGCCCCACCAAGTCCACACCCAGCAGGGAGACAGAAGCCATACTCAGACTCAGATAAAGCCTGAAATAGGCAATTACTTTTGCTCTGGGTGAGGAGAGGCCCTTTGTGAGTCATTCACCAGGTACAAAGTCCCTGTAGCTTGTGACCCTGCATAGTGGGTTTAGCAAGTCATGCTTAATGTTGGGGGCTCATTTATTGTAAGCCTGTGGGCACATAGGGAGCTCTCAGGGCTTAGGGAATAAGCCAGCAGTGTCATAAAGTGTCATAATCTAGTCTGGGATCAGCTAGGACTCTCTAGGAAACTGAGGTCAACACTTGGCAGGGTTTGTGGACACTGTTCTTCAGGGAGTTTAGTCCCAGGGTGAATAGAGTAGCCTGGTACAGTATCTGGCACTGATCCTGCTTTTGAGCAGAAGGCCTGGCTTCAGGGGCAGAGGGCCTTGACCACCTCAACTGCATATTTTCTGCTGCAAATGTCCTGCCCTTTCATGCCTGTCCAGAAAGTCCCAGGGTCATTTGTGCTGACAGGTGCAGGTGGATCCAAACCAGGTTACTGTTATGGGGTGCAACTTAAGAACAAACCCATCACCACTGAGAAGTCCAAATTTGAGAGTCTTTATTAAGCCAGCAACCTGACTGTCTCACACAATGCCCCAAAAAATGGATATTGGGAGAACAGCCCCGACCACAGGGTTGTAGGTGTTCTTATACCAAAAATTACATTAATATATCATAAGTGTCTGTTGCTATGATTCAAAATTACACATTAACATCATGAGATCATCAACAGTGGGGGAAGTGGATCAAAATGACCCTTACCTAGGTACAAACTAAAGAATGGTTGCTAACATCCACACAATCGCTGTTCACATGGTACATTGTTTAGGAGCAATAGGAATCAAAAGAGAGCAATTTTTTACTACATAGGAGTTGCCATTGTATATTATTAAACATGTCACACCAAGTAACTGATGATGTGCACAGAGGCAGGGTGTTCCCATGGGAGAAGCTTATTTCCTACATAAGCTCAGAGCAAAATGGAGTCTGTTTAGTCATTTCCCTTAGAGTCTGACCTATAATATTCTCATGGAGTCAGATCTGTCAGCCCTTCACAGTTATGCCAAGCAGGCCTAGTGGCTTTGGCATCTTCTCCAGTTCTCACAATTAAACAAATCATATTCACAGAGTAGCTAAGCAAATGAGAAACAGGAACACATTAAACATTAGAAAGAAATCAATATGGAAGTAATTTATAGACATCTTTACATTAATGTGGAAGGTAAATTGTCTTCAACTCTCCAATTAAAAGACACATGCTGGCAGAATTCACTAGAAAATAAGACCCAACTGTATATTGTTTTCAAGGGATGCACTTTGCAAGCAATGAGATTCACAGGCTACAAATGAAAGGATGGAAATTGATATATCATGTGAAGTGAACCCCAAAGAAGCAGGGATATCTACTCTCTAATCTGACAAGCAGATTTCAAAGCAAAATTAAACAGAAGACTCAAGTAAGTTCATTTTATAAAGTACAGGGAACAAAAAACGCATATAATGATGAAAAATATTTATGGCCAACACATGAGTGCAACAAATTACCTAAAAGAGACACAGCATGAATCACTGCTTCAGAGACACCCCAGTACAATACCACTGGGTGATTTCAGCACAACTCTCTCACCAATAGCTAGGTAATTGAGAAAAAATACAACAAAGATTCTTTGGAACTTAAAAGTAGTACTAATCAACAGGATTTAACAGACATCTAAATAATATTTTTCCAACAACAGTTGAATAAACTTCCTTCTCAGAATCTCTTTGAATCTTCTCCTAATTACAGCATATTTTAGATCATAAGGAAATGCTTAGGAAATACAAAACTATTGATGTAATTTCTTGCATCTCATCAAATAATAATGGATGGATTTAGAAATCAACATAAGCAAAACCTACAAGAACCATGGACATACATGGAGATTGAAAAAATACATATGTGAATGATAAATATGTGTTAGAAGAAATCAAAGTAGAAATTTAATGCAGAATTTCAAAGAGTGAAACAACATATCAGAAATTGTGGGACACTGTGGTGGTGTTTCTAAGAGAAAACTTAGAGCCACCAGTGACTACCTAAGAAAGCAAAAAAATCTCAAAGAAACAAGTTAGTCATGCGTCTCAAGATCCTTGAAAAACAAAAGCAAACCTATGCAAAAATAAGAGAAAAATATAAATAATTAAGATCAGAATAAAAATCAATCAAATCAGAATAAAAAATTAAAGAATGATGAAACAAAGTGCTGATATTTTGAAAACATAAACAATATTGATCCAACAAAAAGTAAAAAAGAGAAGACCCAAAGCCAATAAAAGTAGAGAGAGAAAATGAGAAATCTTCATGGACATCACAGAAATCCAGTGAATCATTGGGGACTATTTTGAAAAATTATACTCCAAAAAATTGGAAAACCTAGGGGAAATAGAAGCATTTCTAGACAAATACAACCTGCCAGAGTTGAGTAAAGAGAATAAAGAAATCATAAAGGGATCACCAATTCACAATTGGATAGAAGAAGTAACAAGAAGCCTTTGAGCAAAGAAAAACAGGACCAGAATGGATGTCAGCAGAATTCTACCAGAGTTTTGAAGAACCAATCGCAGTGCTCCTCAAAACATTTCATTAAGTAGAAAGGAATGGGATACATCCAAATTCATTCTATGAACCCAAATCAAATAAGAAAACATCATGGAAAGAAAACCACTGATTATTATCCCTATTGAAGTTAGAAAAAAATTCTTAATAAAGTATTACTAAAGCATGTTTAATAACATATTAAGAATCTTGCACACCATTACCAGAATGGTTTGATCCCAATGTTTCCAGGACAGTTTAACATAAAATACCAATAAATGTAATTCATCACATAAGCAGAATTAAGAACAAAAATCACAGTCATCTCAAAAGTTTCAGAGAAAACCTTCAACAAAACTCAGCATTCATTCTTGATAAAAACTCTGAAAACCTAGGAAGAGAAGGAACTTCTCTCAACATCATGAAGGCTATATTCAACAAACCCAAAGTCAACCTCATAATAATGAGGAAAAACTGAAAGATTTCCTTTCAAATCCAGAACAAGATAAGAATTTTAACTTTTACCTCTCCATTTAAATATACTCCTAGGAATTCTATTCACAGCAAGTAGGAAAGAGAATAAAAGGAAAAGTTAAAAATAGGCAAGGAAGACATCAAATTATCACTGCTTGCAAAAGATTGCTAGAGCTGAAGTTGAAGAAGTTTAGCAAAGTATTCATTTCCAAAATCAACATACCAAAACCAACAGATTTTCTATCAACAACAAATCTGCTGAGAAAGAAATTAGTAAAATAGTCACAATCAAATACACTCAAAAACTGAATAGAGAAGAAGAAAAAGAAAGAGAAAGAGAGAAAGAAAGAGAGAAAGAAGCAAAGAGAGAGAGAAAGAAAGGGACAGAGAGAGAAAGAAAAGGAAAGAGAGAGAAAAACAGAAAGAAAAAGAGAGAGGGAGAAAGAAAGAGAGAGAGAAAGAAGAACAAAAGAGAGAGAGAAAGAAAAGAAAGAAAGATGGAAAGAAAGAAAGATAGATGGGATGAAGAAAGAATTGTAATAAATCTCACCCAGGAAGTGAGAGATCTCTAAAGTAAAACTATAGAACATTGAGGGAAAAAATTGAAAAAGACACAAGAAGATGGAAAGTCCTGACATGTTTAGGGACAGGCAAAATTGATATTGTTAAAATGATCATATTACCCAAAAAAAACAGATTCAACACAATCCCCATCAAAATATCAATGGAATTCTCCACAGAACTAGAAAAAATGTCCTAACTTTCATTTGGACAAATAAAGGACCCCAAAGGGCCAAAGCATTTATTGATAAAGCAATACTGAAGGCAGGACCACATTTGATTCAAATTACACTACAGCCCATAGCAATAAATCTACATGGTACTGGCTTAAAAAGAGGCACCCACAGCAGTA
>NW_025920257.1:126610-179953 GCF_902686445.1 Sciurus carolinensis | reverse complement strand
ATTGTGTATATATACCACATTTTCTTAATCCATTCGTCAATTGAAGGGCATCTAATTTGGTTCCACAATTTGCTATCGTGAATTGAGCTGCTATGAACATTGATGTAGCTGCATCACTGTAGTATGCTGATTTTAAGTCTTTTGGGTATAAACCAAGGAGTGCGATAACTGGGTCAAATGGTGGGTCCATTCCAAGCTTTCTGAGAAATCTCCATACTGCTTTCCAGAGTGGCTTATTTGCAACTCCACCAGCAATGTATGAGTGTGCCTTTTTCCCCACATCCATGCCAACATTTATTATTGCTTGTGTTCTTGATAATAGCCATTCTAATTGGAGTTACATGAAATCTTAGGGTGGTTTTAATTTGCATTTCTCTAATTACAAGGGATGTTGAGCACTTTTTCATATATTTGTTGATCACCTGTATGTCTTCTTCTGTGTAAGTGTCTGCCCAATTCTTTAACCCATATATTGATTGGGTTCTTTTTATTTTGGGTGTAAAGTTTTAAAAGCTCTTTATAAACTTTGTAGATGAGTGCTGTGTCTGAAGTGTGTGTGGATAAGTTTTTCTCCCACTCTGTAGGCTCTCTTTTCACTTTGTTGATTGTTTCCTATGCTGAGAAAAAAAAATTTTAGTATGAATCTATCCCATTTATTGATTCTTGCTTTTATTTCTTGCACTATGTGGGTCTTGTTAAAGATGTCTGATCCTAAGCCAACATGATGGAGATTCGGGTCTAATTTTTCTTCTATTTGGTTCAGGGTCTCAGGTCTAATTCCTGGATCCTGAACCATTTTCAGTTGTTTTGTACAGGGTGAGAGATAGGGACTTAGTTTCATTTTACTGCATGTGAATTTCCAGTTTTTCCAGCACTGTTTTTTGAAGAGGCTATTTTTCTCCATTGTAAGTTTTTGACACCCTTGTCCAACATGAGGTCACTGTACTTATGTGGGTATGTCTCCATGTCTTCTATACTGTACCATTGGTCTACCTGTCTATTTTGGTGCCAATACCTTGCCATATTTGTTACTATTTCCCTATAGTAGAGTTTAAGATCTGGTGTAGTGATACCTCCTGCATCACTCTTCCTGCCCAGGATTGTTTTGGCTATTCTGGGTCTTTGGTTCTTCCAGATGAATTTCATGATTTCTTTTTCTGTTTCTATGAGAAATGTCATAGGGATTTTAATTGTAAGTGTGTTAAATCTGTATAGTGTCTTTGGAAGTATGGCAATTTTGATAATATTAATTCTGCCTATCCAAGAACATGGGAGAAATTTTCATCTTCTAAAGTCTTCCTCAATTTCTTTGTTCGATGTTTTGTAGTTTTTATTGTAGAGATCTTTTACCTCTTTGGTTAGATTGATTCCCAAGTATTTTATTTTTCTTTTGAGGCTATTGAAGAAGGAGTTGTTTTCCTCATTTTCCTTTCAAATGCTTCATCGATTATATATAAAAATGCTTTAGATTTATGCTTGCTGATTTTATAACCTGTTATTTTCCTGAATTCATTGATGAGGTCTTGAAGTTTACTGGAGGAGTTTTTGGATCCTCTAAATAAAGAATCTTGTCATCAGCAAATAGTAACAGTTTAAGTTCCTCTTTTCCTATTCATATCCTTTTAATTTATTTACTCTGTCTAATTACTCTGGCTAGTATTTCAAGGTCAATGTTGAATAGAAATGGTGAAAGAGGACATCCCTGCCTTGTTCCCATTTTTAAAGGCAATGCTTTCAATTTTTCTCCATTAAGAAAGATGTTGGCCATGGGCTTTACATAAATAGACTTTACAATGCTCAGGTATGTACCTACTATCCCTATTTTTTCTAGTGTTTTTAGCATGAAGGGGGGTTGTATTTTGTTGAACACTTTTTCTGCATCAATTGAAATAACCATATGATTTTTATCATTAAGTCTATTGACATGATGGATTATGTTTATTGATTTACAGATGTTAATCCATCCTTGTAGTCCAGTGATAAACCCCACATAATTGTGGTGCACAATTTTCATAATATGTTTTTGGATATGGTTTGCCAGTATTTTATTAAGGAGCTTTCATCTATATTCATCAAGGATATTGGTCTAAAATTTTCTTTCCTTCATATGTCTTTGCCTGGTTTGGGTATGAGTGTGATATTAGCTTCATAGAATGAGTTTGGTAGGATTTCCTCCTTTTCTATTTCCTGGAATACTTGGGGAAGTATTGGAATGAGTTCTTCTTTGAAGATCTTGTAGAACTTGGCTGACAATCCATCTGGTCCTGGGATTTTCTTGGATGGTAGGCTTTTGATGGCTTCTTCTATTTCATTTCTTGATATTGATCTCTTTAAATTGTGTGTGTCTCCCTGGTTAAGTTTGGGAGGAACATTTGTCTCAAGAAACTTGTCGAAGTCTTTGGTATTTTCAATTTTGTTGGAGTATAAATTTTCAAAGAAGCTTCTCATTAGGTTATGTATCTCAGTTGTGTCTGTCATGATACTTCCTTTTTCATCATGAATTTCAGTAATTTCAGATTTTCTCTTCTTCTCTTTGTTAGTGTGGCTAAGTGTTTCTCTAAATTTTTTACTTTTTCCAAGATCCAACTTTTTGTTTTGTCAATTTTTTGAATTGTTTCTTTTGTTTCAATTTAATTGATTTCATCTCTGATTTTAATTATTTTCTGTGTTCTACTGCTTTTGATGCTATTCTGTTTTTCTTTTTCTAGGGTTTTGAGCTGGAATGTTAGGTCATTTACTTGTTGAGTTTTTGTTCTTTTCTTTAATGTGCTCCATGCAATGAATTTTCTTATTATTATTGCTTTCATAGTGTCTGGAGATTTTGATATGTTGTATCATCATTCTCATTGACCTCTAAAAAATTTTTATCTCCTCCCTGATGTTTTCTTTTATCCATGTTTTATTCAATAGCATATTATTTAGTCTTCAGGTGTTTGAGTAATTTCTGTTTTTTATTTTGTCATTAATTTCTAATTTTATTCCATTATGATCTGATAGAGCAGAAGGCCATATCTCTAATTTTTTGCATTTCCTAAAGATTGCTTTGTGGCATAAAATATGGTCTATTTTCTAGAAGGTTTCATGTGCTGCTGAGAAGAAAGTGAATTCATTCATTGATGGATGGAATATTCTATGTCTATTAAATCTAAGTTATTGACTGTGTTATTGAGTTTTATGGTTTCTTTGGTTTTTGTTGGGAAGATCTATCCAGTGGTGACAGTGGTGTGTTAAAGTCACCCATAATTATTGTGTTGTGGTCTATTTGATTAATGAAAGTGAGAAGGATTCATTTGATGTACATGGATGCACCATTGTTTGGGGCATAAATATTTATAATCATTATGTCTTCCTGATTTATGGTTCCTTTAAGCAGTATCAAGTGTCCTTCTTTATCCCCTCTATCTTTGGCTTGAAGTCCACTTTATCTGAAATAAGGATGGAAACTCTTGCTTTTTTATTGAGTCCATGTGAGTTGTATGTTTTTTCCCATCCTTTCACTTTAAGTCTGTGGATGTCTTTTTCTATGAGATGAATCTCTTGAAGGCAGCATATTGTTGAGTCTTTCTTTTTAATCCATTCTGCCAGTCTATGTCTTTTGATTAATGAGTTTAGGACATTAATGTTCAGGGTTATTATTGTGATATGATTTGTATTCCCATTCATTTGGGTTTATTTTTGGTTTTTAACTTGACTTGTTTCTCCTTTGAATGGATTTTTCTTTAATGTATTTTCTTCCTTTGCTGATCTTCATTGTTGTTTTTCATTTCCTCCTCAAGGAATATTTTGTTGAGAATATTTTATTCTATTTGTAAATTCTTTTCTATTTGTAAATTCTTTTAACTTTTGTTTATCATGTAAGGATTTTTTTTTCATATTCAAATATGAAGGTTAGTTTTTTTTGGATATAGGATGCTTGGTTGGCAACCATTTTCTTTCAGAGCTTAAAATATGTTGTTCCAGTTCCTTCTAGCTTTTAGAATCTGGGATGAGAAATCTGCTGATATCTGTATTGGTTTCCCCTTATATGTAATCTGGTGCTTTTCTCTCACACGCTTCAAAATCCTATCTTTATTTTGTATGCTAGTCATTTTCATTATAATGTGCTTTGGTATGGATCTGTTGTGATTTTGTGCATCTGGTGTTCTGTAGGCCTCTTGTAATTGATTTTCCATTTCATTCTTTGGGCTTGGGAAATTTTCTGATATTATTTTATTGAATAGGTTATTCATACCTTTGGTTTGTATCTCTGTGCCTTCCTCAATCCTGATAATTCTTAAATTTGTTCTTTTAATGATTCCCCATAGTTCTTGTAGATTCTGTTCATGATTTCTTACCATCTTCTCTGTTGGGGCAACTTTATTTTCAAGATTAAATATTTTGTCTTCATTGTCTGAGGTTCTGTCTTCCAAGTGGTCTAGTCTTTTGGTGATACTTTCCATTGAGCTGTTTGTTTGGCTTAGTGTTTCCTTCATTTCAAGGATTTCCATTTT
The DNA here is from genome assembly GCF_902686445.1 of Sciurus carolinensis. Classification (NCBI taxonomy): domain Eukaryota; kingdom Metazoa; phylum Chordata; class Mammalia; order Rodentia; family Sciuridae; genus Sciurus; species Sciurus carolinensis. The sequence continues at coordinate 175,463 of NW_025920257.1, read as the reverse complement.
TTTTTAAGAATCTCTCTCTTTGTAGAAATGATCTTTTGCTTCCTACAGTTGCTCTTTCAACTGCTTATTGGTATTATCATTTATTGCCTGCATTTGCTCTCTTATCTCATCTTTTGCTTCACAAATCATCTTAAAAATACACAATTTGAAGTCCCTTTCTGACATTTCTTCTACCACATAGTCATTCATTTCTATTAATATGGAATCTAGATTTGTTTGGATCATTTTCTTCCTTTGATATTTCATGTTGTTCATGTATCTTCCCCTCTAGCAGTGCAGATCTGGGGTATTGTGCATTCCCCCCTATAGGGTTATAGTGACCCTATAGGTTTCCAAACCTTTCCTTTAAGGGGGAGATCAATATTAACAGTGCCCAGTTCAGACAGTATGCAATCCTAGACCAATTAGCCCCTATGAGGGCATTATCAACATCATCATAATAAACAGAATGAGTTCAATTATTATCTTCAGTGTAACAAACAGATTTGCAATAAGTTCTGCCATTTCTAATGGAGGACAAAGAGGATGGAGAGGGATGTAGGATGTAGCTGTTTATGGGGTAAGAAAAGAATATATAGAAGTTTTAAGTAATAGAAAGCGTGAGAGTATAATCAAAAGAAGTTGATTGTTGCATGAAAAAAGGGAGAAAGAGACTCTGAGGGAACATGTAAACAAAAGGAAAAGAGATCAAGAAAAGAAAAGAAATAAAAACTTAAAATTATTCAATAAGGAGAAAAAAGAAAATCTACACTATAACAGTCATATAGTATTCAAACCTCCCAATCTTCAGTAGCCTGTTGCATGAGAGGTACCTGACATTGAGTTTCAAGTCTCCAGCAGGTGACTAAGAATGGAATTTGCCCAAATGCTGTTATTTCTATTTGACAGTAGTTAATATTGTACTTTGCAAGTTATAAATATTATTAGGAAATTCCTCCATTTTTTTTAATTTGTAATAACAGAATCTCCATGTGGTATTAAATGTGATTTTGTTGGGTCATATTTTGTTTCTGTGGAAGACAACTATGAAAGTGGGATGATTTTCTTTTAAGATTCCTTTGTAAGTCCATGTGTCAAAATTGATAGCTCCTTTGTATTAGTGCTGAACAATTATTTAGTAATCTCTACTGTCACTTTATATAGCAGCACTCTTAAGTTTGCCATTCCACTGGGTATATAATTGGTTTGTTGCAATTTTGGTCTATTGTTATATGTAAGTTTGATTCTTACATACTAATGGTGAAGAAACACATCCACTTGTGCAAAAAAATTCTTGTTCTTAGGATATTCTGGTGATGTTTCTTCATTTCCTTGAGAAATCTGGCAATCAAAAAAGTGTTGGGTTGTTTTTATTTGTTTATTGATACTTGAGCATCATTCAGGTCCTGAAAACTGCAGTGAAGGTAATAAAACTCAGAAATATTTGAACATTGAATACTTACAAATCCTCTTAAACTGACAAGGTTCTTAAAGGTAAGAAAAGATGTCTCCTCTGTTTTCTTCCTCCCAAGCAGTGTTGGTTACACATGCAGAATATGTCACTATGGGTGAACAGTGGCTGTTTTCTGAAGTTTTATCAAATTAGGTGTGAAATAATTTTATTTATTATGTTACAATTATCTATTGAAATTGGAACAATTCATATGGGTATTTTTCTTTACTTCTATATGATGTTTAAGTGGCAATATTTTAATAGTTAGACAGGGTAAAGTTCAGTGGCATTAGTGACATTCTCAAAGTTGTACAACCTTTGCCATTATTTCCATAATCTTTCATCATTCCAAACAGAAATTGGAGTCATTTTTTAAAATTCCTTTTTCCTGCTGTCCCCAACCCTGATAACTTTAATCTACTCTATTTCTATGACTGCTTATTCTGGATAGTTCATGTAAGATGATTCATAATGTATTTTTCTGTCATATCTGGCTTATTTCATTTGGCATATTTTCATGGCACGTTCATGTTTAGCATAATTCCAAACTTCATTTCTTTTGTGACTGAATGATTCTCTTTTATAAATATATGCATTTTATTTATCCTTTCATCTATTGATGAACACTGGGTCATTTCTGCCTTTTAGCTGTGTGCCTAATGCCTATATGGAATGTTGGTGTACAAATATCTATATAAGTCCCTGTTTTAAATTCTTTGGGGTATAACATATACACCCAGAAGTGGAATACAATTCTGTTTAACTTCATGTGGAGTCACCAAATTGTTTCTATAGAACTTGTACTATTTTACATTCCCAGTAGTAATGCACAAGGATTTCTGTGTCTCTTCATCCTCACTAATACTTACTATTGTCCCTTTATTATTAATTTAATCCTAATAGGGGTGAAGTGGTAACTCATTGTAACTTTAATATACCTTTACCTAAAGTTTACTGATGTTGGGCAGTTTTTCATGTGTACTTTGGCCATTTGTATATCTGCTTTAAAGAAGCTATCTTTAAGTACTTTGGCTATTTCAAAAGTAGGGTTGTCTTTTGATTGTTGAGTTGCTAGAATTCTTTATGGATCCTGGACATCATACCATTATAAGTTATGTTGCTTGTAATTATTTCCTCTTACTCTGTGGGTTTTCTTTCACTTTCTTGAAGTTACTTTGTGATGCACAAGTTATTAATTTAAAAAAAGTCCTATTTATTTATTTATTTATTTTGCCTGTGGCTTTGGTGTCATATTTAGCAAATTATTGCCAGTTTCTCTGGATCATAAATATTTGCTCCTTTATTTTCTAAGGTGCTTACAGTTTTAGATCTTACATTTAAGGCCATCATCCATTTTGAGTTAATTTTTGTTTGTGGTATAAAATTATGGTCCAACTTTATTATTTTAGTGTTTTGGTACTAGAATTTGAACCCAGGGGTGATTTACCACAGAGCCTCATCCCAGGCCCAGCTCTCTTTAAATTTTACTTGGAGACAGACTCTCACTGAGTGCCTTAGGTTTTGGTAAGCTGCTGAGGCTAACTTTAAACTTGGAATCCTCCTGTTTCAGCTTCCCCAGTCGCTTGTGTTACAGGCATGCACTACCGTACCCAGCCCAACTTCATTCTTTCACATATGAATATCCATTTTTCCATAACCATTTGTTTCAGCCATTTGTTGAAAATACTGTCCTTTTCCATTGAATGATATTAACACCCTTGTCAAAAATAGTTGATCACTGATGTAAGTAAACTGTCTGTCAAAAATTGTTGATCAGTTGGAAAGGTTTCTTTTTTTTTTTTTTTTACCATGAAGATGTATCTATGTTTTTATTACTATGGCCATATAACAAATCACTTTAAAACTTAGTGGCTGAAAGGAACAATAATCATTTATTATCTTTCACATTTCAGGAATGTGATAGCATCCCAACTAGGCAACTCCAGCTTGAGGTCTCTCATGATGTTACTGGAAAGAGGTCTCTCAAAGACTTGTTCAACCACACATGGCCAGAAGTACTTACATAGCTGGTGTGGAGCAAGTGGGGCTTTTCAGGCATCTTCCCCTATCTACATGTGGTCTGTGCAACATGACAGCTTGGGGATAGCCCAAATACTCACACAGCAACTCAGGGCTCCAAAGTTATGTTTTTCAGGAGAAAACCATACATTTTGTGAGTTGTAGAACATCACTGTGACAGCATCTCATTGGTCAGGCAGCGATCTTAGGACCCCAGCTGTTGCTGGTGGACTGCTTTTAGCCCTTATTTAGTGGAACAAGGATACATTTCACTGTGGTCATCTTTCGACTTTGCAGTATGTCATAGCATAAAAATAATTATCACTCTGTGCAGGTTCCTGCCATAAAGATGGCCTGAATAGTGCTGTGGAAGAACACGGTGGGACAATGATTAATAAAGGAGGTAATTTTCACAAACACTGGGCCCTAAAAGTTGAACCATTTAATTTATCAAGAACAAAAGTATTCAAGTAGCAAAGAGTGGATGGAAAGTCTTCCAAGAAAAGGAGCACAGAGTGTCACAAAGCTTAGATCTACAGCAATGAAGATTGAGTTGAGCATGAGATGGAGAGATGCCTGTAAAGGGAAGGGGAGAGGATATCCTGAAGGGACATGAATGTCAAATTATAACATCTGACATTAGGAGACAGTCACTGACTTTAGAGCACAGGCAGTAGAATGATCTCTCGAGTAATCTCTGCCATCCACATCCTTTCCTGCCTTTGATAGTAAACATATCATGTCTGTGAAAGTTTTCTTCCTAGCTTAAACTGAACACAGACTCCAAATCATTGAATCACATTCGTTTTTTTTTTCCCCACCACAAACATCTCTAGCATGGCATGCATTTGAACAAACCAAAAGTGATTTCACTCTTCTAATTTTCAGAGCTTTTTGGCTGAATGCAGAGTGAGAAATTCATGCCTTTTTCAAGCAGTGTGTGTTCTTTTTCCCAATTCCTCTCATCCATCTGGTTCTCTGGAGGTCTTGGAATCCAGGAAAGTGTTAGCTATTTCACTGTGCTGAAATCCAAAAAAGACTGCTAAACTGTGAAAGAAAATTTGCATTCCAGAGACACTGAGTTAGTCCACCACATTTCTACAGCAGCAAGGCACAAACAGCTGTATTTTCTGTCTCCTTTGTTCTCAGCAGTTAGAGAATAGAAAAACCCATACCTGTTGTCTGTACCTTCCACACCTAATTCATCTAAACCACCCTTGGTGTGGTGGCAGCGGGGTGTGGAAAGAGGAACCAAAACATAGAGCTACTTTATTTCTAGTGTCAAAAAATATTGCAACCAAGATTCCACTTAAGGGAAGAAGCAAACCACTTCTCCAGATCCCTATGGAGCTCTTCATGAAAGGTTTCTTTATGGCCTCTCAGTTCTATTCCATTAGTCCTAAGTGTCCATATGTCTATCCATAGAAATAGATCCAGTGTGTTGTTTACAATAGCTTTATTCAGGAAGTATGGGTTCTCAGAATTTGCTCTTTTTCAAAGTTGTTATACTTATTCTGTGTCCCTTAAAATTCCATTTGAATATTGGAGTAAAATTTTCTATTCCTCAAAATATAAAAATGACAGAAAATATCATTGGGACTTTGAAAAGTATTGCACTGAAGTATAATCTGTAGATCACTTTAGGTAGTATAATTATCTTAATATTAAGTTTTCCAGGCTGTGAACATGAGCTGTCTTTCCACTTATTAATGTGATTTATTTGAGCAGCATTTTACATTTTTCAGTGAAAAGGTCTTGTACCTCATTCATTAAATTTATTCCTAAGTATTTTACTGGTTTTGATGTTATTTTAGGTGGAATTTTTTCTTAATTTGGTTTGGAAATTTTTCATTGCCTGCATATAGAAATGCAAATGGTTTTGTGTTTTGATTTTATATTGACCCACACAGCTGTATTTGTTTATTAGGTTTAAAAGACTTTTTGTGTAATTTTTAACATGTAGTTCATTGAAGATTATGTCATCTGCAAAGAGAGACAGTTAACTTCTTACTTTCTAGTATGGATTCCTTTTCTTTTTCTTGCCTAATTGCTCTGTCTAGAACTTAAAAACAAGGATATCCTTGACATGTTTCTGATTTTAGGGAAACAATTTTTACTTTTTATCATTGATTATGACATTAGTTGTGGCTTTCCTTTTTAATGTGCTGATTAAGTTTCCTTCTGTTCCTAGTGTACTGGATATTTTTATTGTGAAAGAGTATTGAGGTTTTTCAAATGCTTTTATCCATCATTTGTAATGGTCATGTTTTCTTAACTGTTGATATGTATTACCTTGGATTGATTTTCATGTTAAACCACTCTCACATTCCTGGAGAAAATCCCAGTTGGTTGTGATATATATAGGTTGAATATCCCTTATCAAAATGCTCAGAATGGAAGTTTTTCTGATTTCAATGCTGTTTGAATTTTGCAATATTTGTGTATGCTTTACTAGTTGACCAACACTTCTCCAAAAATGTGATATCTGAATTGTTTTGAAATCCAAAATGTTTGTAGCATCATTTGCTCAAAAATTTTCAGATTTCTAATCATTTCAGATTCTTTGATTGGGGATTTAATGTGATTGGATCTGACTTCCTTATACATACTGATAAGTTCATTCTGCTATAATTTTGTTGAGGATGTTTGCCTTTCTTTATAAGGGTTATAAACTAGTTTTTCTTTTCTTGTACAATCTGTCTAGGTTTGGTATCAGGGTATTGCTGGCATTGTAGAATGAATTAGGAAATGTTTTGTCCAATTCTTTTGGAATATTTTGAGGGATGTTAATAATTCTTCTTTAAATGTTTGTTAGAATACCAGTGGAGTGATCTGGTCCTGGGCATTTCTTTGTTGGGGCATTCTGTTAATGGTATAATCCCCTTTCTTCTAATAGTTCTTCTCAGATTTTTATTTCTTCTTGAATCAGTTTTGGCAGTCTGTGTTCCTAGGAATTTGTCCCTTTTGTCTTTGTTAAGCAGTTTGTTGGCATACAGTTGCTCATGCTATTCTCCCCTAATTCTTTTGTTTCTGTACATTCAATAGTAATGTTTCTCTTTCATTTTTCATTTTAGTAGTTCAAATCTCTTCTTACCAACCAACCAACAAATATGTTCTGAAGAATATTTCACATGTACTTCAGAATATTTAGTGTTTACTTCTCATTCTGTGAAGAATGCTATTAATCTAATCAGTAGAACCAACTTTTGGTTTTCTTGAGTCTCTCTTCTTTATCAGTAACCTTTATTATTTTCTTCCTTCTCCCAGGTTTGTCTGTTTATTTATCTATTTATTTATCTATTTATTTATTTATTTATTCCCTGAAATGTAGAGTTACATATTTGATTTGACATCTTTCTTTTTCAATGTAAGTATTTGAAGCTATAATTCTCTCTCCCACCACTGTTTTTAGACTATTTCATAGGTGTAAATATGTTGTTTTTTTTTCTTTTGACTCAAAGCATTTTCTATTGCCTGCTGTGATTTCTTCTGTAACTATTGGTTAAGAACATGTTGTAGCCTGGTGAATTGGTGCATGCCTGTAAGTTCAATGGTTTGAAAGCTGAGACAGAGGATTGTGAGTTCAAAGCAGCCTCATCAAAAGTGAGGCATAGGCAACTCAGTGAGACCCTGTCTCTAATTAAAATACAAAATAGGATTGGGGATATGACTGAGTGTTCAAGTGCCCCTGAGTTGTGTATATTTGTGAGTTTTCCTTTTCCTCCATTATTGATTTCTAGTTTTGTTTTATTGTGATAGGAAAGACATTTGCATGATTTCAGTTCCTCAAAAATTATTGATATTCATTTTATAACCCAACTGCATATTCTGGAGAATATTTTGCATGTACTTGAGAATATTTTGTGTTTACTTCTCATTCTGTGAAGAATGTTGTTGGGTAGAATTTTGTACATGTCTCTTGTGTCTGATTAATAGTGTTCTGTTCATCTAAGTATTTACTGATCTTCTGCAATGCTATCCTACCCTTTATTGTAAGTATACTATTAAAATCTCCTAATGTTACATAAGTTTCTCCTTTCAGTCAGTCAGTGTTTACTTTATTTTGGACTTCTTATATTGGGTACATATATGATCATAGTGGTTCTCTATCTTCTTAAGACAGTGAACTTTTATCCCTATATAATGTCCTTTATCTCTTGTAATTCTTCTTAGTCCACTTTTGCCACACAGAAGTACGGTCACCCTGTTGCACTTTTGGTTACTATTTGGCTGGAATCCGTTTTACTATATTTTTACTTTCAACTTCTGTGTGTGTGTGTGTGTGTGTGTGTGTGTCTAAACTGAGTCTCTTGTGGATAGTGTATTGATGCACTGCTTTTTAATCATCTTTCAAATCCTTGCATTTTAACTTTAGACTTGTAAGCATTTAAAATTAAAGTATTTACTGATAAAGAAGGACTTAGTTCTGGCAATTAGCTATTTGTTTTTTCTCAGATGGCTTTTGTGCTTTGAGTCCTCTGATATATCCTTGTTTTTCAGTTAGTTCTTTTGTAGTTTACCATTTTGATTCTCTGCTTTTTCATGTGTTTTTTTAGTTATTTTCATTTTGTCTCATTTAAAAACATTTATATTTTAATTTATTATTTCTAATGTCATTGGTTCTGTTTTTAAATTTCTAACATAGATTCTTTAATTGATTATATTTTTCATTAAGAAGGTAATCCATATAAAAATTGTAAGAGGCAATAAAATCTCATGAGTGGGCTACTAAGAAAACTGTGTGTGTGTGTGTGTGTGTGAGTGTTTGTAATGCATATCAACAAATATATATAGCAAACTTGAAATCTCCAAAGTTTTTAGTGTATTAATGTAGACTTAAAGAATATTACAGTATTTTCTTCTATTTCCTGTTCAGTTCACAACAGGAATTTCTTTTCTGATATTAAGTTTAGATTCTAGGTTTAGTTAGATAGGAGTTTCCCTCAGTTATCATGATTCTTAGCTGAAGTCAAAAGTTTCCATCAGTGATCTAGAAAATCCATTGAGCTCATCAATTTTACTGATCTTCTGCAATGCTATTAGACTAAGATAGAAAGACTATTACTAAGTTAGTAAATATAAAGTTCCTTCAATTTTTTATCTTTTAAAATTTTTATTTTATTTAAAGACAGGGTCTCACTGAGTTGCTTTGTGCCTTGATTTGCTGAGTCGGCTTTAAACTCACCATCCTCCTGCCTCAGCCTCCCCAGCTGCTTGGATTACAGGCATGCTCCACCATGCCTGGGTGAATTTTTAATATTTAGTGTTGAAGAAGACTTTCATTGTTAACTTCTAAGAGAAGTGGAAAAATTTTCTTACTGGAAAAAACTTTCAATCATGTTACTACTTCAGGCACTATATATAGGTGATAGGTTACAGATACATATTAGTGAGAGGGAGACAGAGAGATAAATAGGAGGATAAATAGGATAAATAGTAGGGGTAGGAATAATAATGGCTGCTGCACCTTAACCCTGCTGCATTTGAGATGCCTAGATAACTCATAAAGATGAGCATAAAAATGTGCCTCATGACTGGATGATAACATAGCACTTTGTAGGAACTAAGAAAAGTTTGACATTTGCCAATGGTCTTTCATAATTAGAAAATGATGGCTACATTGTGCTCAGATTGGAACATAGAATTCTTGTGATGACAGACTTGGGACTCTTTGAGTCTTTCATGGAACAGTACTTATTAACAGAACCACAAAAGCTTCAGTCATTTTCCCCAGCTGTACTTACACTAACTCCATTTGTATAGCTTTCATAATGTATTATTTCCTGTGTGTATATGCAGCTGAGGTTGTCAGATAATGAATGGATGATATGTCAAGTGTAGACATCATAGTCCTCTGGATGATTTTTGTACATAATTTTTCTAGAAACAATGAAAATCAGCAAAAGATCACTTTGGGCCCACTCCAGTCATCTTGATTTTCTAAGACTCCTAGCCAATCACACCTTCATTACTTTTCCATTATCTGGAAGCTCCATATTTCCTTTGAATTTATACTCTGTTGACACCAATTCTACATTACTATCTCATATGGTGATGATTTATAGGCTGTGCTGTGGGTGAAGGGAATCCCAATGATACTGATTTTTGTGTTCCTACTATGTTTCTTCTCTCACCTGTTCTTTAAACTTTCTCTTTTCTCTGATTGTTCTTTTCTTCTGTTCTTCTCTTTGCTATTCCCTTTCCTCAGGTCACCATTTAATTATTTCTTCCAGAAGGAATTCCCTACCCATCTACTCATAGACTGGGTTACATACCCTGTCATTTTACTACATTCATCCCATTAGCATTCTCATGCTTAATCCTGTGGTAACATTATTCACACTTAATTTTCCTCACTTAAATAGTAAGTCTCAAGAAGGAAAGTATTATGTCTCACTCACCTGTCCCTAGTACCTGATACATGTTAGGGAAATGGTAGTATGTGCTGATTGAATGAAGACACACCTACATAAAAAAATCTGGGTCCTAAGTAAAATTTGTCAATTTCATTAAATTATCTTATCTCCTCTATCTGATGGAACCAAAGGCAAATGCAGCAGTCAAAAATAGGTTAGAATTAGAAGATAAACTTCTTCTTAACACGTCAAAATGTACAACTTTAGAAACTTAAGAACTAACCCACAATCAAGATATTCTAAGCACACAGCACTGTGGGAGAAGGAGTGGAAAAAATGTTACTATGTGAGAAGTCTATGTAGGGCCAGATTTATAAGGACCAATAATCTGTTCTCTCAGAAAAATGATGATATAGCAAATGTGTTTAAGATTTATATAGGTCAGGTTGTGTTCTGTGCAAAGATGCAGGTTATAAGTTTAAATTATTTTGAAGTACATATAGGTTAAGTTCATGGCATCTATATTCAATGCAGGTTTTGAAATCTAGTCAATGCAGTGTTCTTGAACCAGTTAGGTAACCACTCTGGGCCTCCATTTCTTCATCTACAGAATGCCATATGATAGTATTTTCCTCCTAATGTTATTCAGAGGACAGGAAATGTAAGTTCTGACAAATGTTTGGAGCACTTATACATGATAAGTAACTTATAAATACTTGCTGTCACTTACTGAACTTTTGTCATCTACTGAAATAAAAAACAATCTTAGGGACCTGACTCATCTGGGAGAGGGTAGTAATTATGGTGTATTCTCCAGTGTCAACCTTGTGGTCAGGGTCCTACAGTCTCATAAAATGTAAAGAAAGGAAGTGTGCATGTGGGGGAAAAGTGCCTGTGCATATTTAAGCATAAAAGGGAATTTTGTAAATCTGTTTGAGTTAAATTATTTTATGTATAAACTGGACTAAACAAATATGTTCCATTCTTGAGTAGAGGTATCTGTTATAATTTATTTACAAATGTTTGTTTTTCCACAAAGTGAAAGATTTCCTACTCTACCTACAAGAATACATTATAAAATGTGTGACTAGCAGTTTTCTGTGAAACTTTGTGGCACTGTACAGGTACTGAACCTGTCAGTCTGGGTCTCCTGTGTTCTATTATTTTCTCCTGCCTCTCCTCCCCTACATGCACACCAGTCTTCCTATGTCAGACACAGATGGAGACATTTTTGAACTCATCCATGAAAGCCAGAAATAGGTCAGCCTGGAAGTGAGATTGGGTAGACTAAAAACCTCTGTCACCAAACCTGGCAGTTCACAATCTTCTTTAACAAAAAAGTAGTCTAAAGGAAGAACAATGATTCATGGGTTTTTCTTCTGCATCACTGCTCCTTTCTCAGTACAAAGCATTTGATAGAATTTAAGATTCAAATGATCAAGGGACCATTTTTTAAACCCACTCCACTCTATTGAACTCAAACTCAATAATTATATGTACTTCTTTATATATCTGTATTTAAGGTGTTTTTTGATTTGCCATATTTAAGGGTATATAGCAAGATACATTTCCAAACTTGTTTCCATATGGAAAAAGTAAAGTTTGGGTTATTCCAAGTAAATGGAAGAAAACCAACATACTTCCTCTAAACACCTCTCATCACAAAGTATTTATTCCACAGAAATAATATCACAGTAAAAGTCATGGATATATGAAAGTGAATAAAGGTTTGCAATCACAGAGAAGACATGTACAGAGACTGAATTTCAAGTTGTATAGTTCCAAAAAACTTCAACCTTAGGACTTTCACACTGACCAAGCAAACATTAAAGGAAGGTGGGGAATTTGCTGCCATTTGGAGTCTATTTGGATTAAAGTACTTATTTTAAGAAAACAAACAACATGAGGCAGTACTCTGAGAGTTATTCTCCATTTCTAAAGTAGTCCATGCATAGAGCATTTTGATCTAACAAAATTTTATTATCCCATTTCTAGTAAGTGAATCTAGAGTGTAATTAAAATATTTTGAGGAAGAAAGATACCAAGAATAAGATTTCTGTTCATTTCAATATTTCCAATCAGCATTTAATTTTAAAAATAAATTAAATTTTTAGTTGAAATTCTTGCCCATTGATTTATTTTAGTTTCTCTAAGAATCCTGTGCTTTTATGTGTTCTTACACATATGTGTATGCTTAACCCAGTGCCTCACACATGATAGGGAAGTACTCTACTTTCCTACTGAGTTATACACTGAGTTATAACCCCAGCAGCCCTTACCCTACAATTTTTAGTGATATTTCTTTTCCTAACAGTTTTGGACCAGTAGTTAATTACAGCTAGGCCTTGCAGAAATGAAATTGGAAAACCCATCACTGTTCTAACTTCAATGAGCTCAGTGGCCCCAGGCAACTCTCAGCTTCTTCTGAAAGCTGTCCTAATCAAGAAAGAGGTGGAGGGAAGCATTCTCAAAGGCCCATTTTAGCTTCTAGCTCACACATTTCACTTTCAGTAATTGTCACTGCCCTGAATCAGCTACTTTTATTTTAGTAAAGACTTAACATATGAAGGAGTGCAAGTAGTGTCTGTTTGTAGATTTTGGAGCCAGTCCCATTACTTTGCAGTTACAGCATACTGGAGTTGTTGAATTTTTTTCCCTATAAACCTGTGTCTCCACACAAGAGAGAAGCTTGATTCCAAATGAAAATCTAAATTTCTAACTAAACCTAATTTTAGTTTCTGAAAATTCAAGTAATATATTTTCATAAAGTTCACTTTTTAGTCTTTTCATAATTTCTGCCATTTAATGCCTGTTTGGATCTGCTAGTTATTCACAATTCAAGTTGGTTTCTATTACTTTGTAGATAAAGATTACAGTTAACCTAATCTTCAATGGGCACTTTCTAGTTCATTTATCTACTTTGGAACATTCCAGCTATATGTATAGGTTTGGTGCCACTGTAATGGTGCCTCATGATTGTTTTTTAAAGAACATAAAATGTGAGTTTCAAGATGGCGGACTAGAGGGCAGCTGCATTTCATGTTGCTCCAGGACACAGGATTCAAAAGAGGAGATAGTGAGAAACTTGGGACCAACTCAAAGCCGCCGGATGAGTCTCTCCCATTGGGGAGGCGTCCCGGATAGGGCGGTAGCCCCAGAACACAGGGAACTTTGTGAAGTAGAGTTGCTCAGCGAGATGCCCCTCCCCCCACTAGAGCGGTAAACAAGGACAACTAGGATCATCATAGAGGAGGCAGTTCAGCAAAGCGCTTGGACACTGGGGCTCCGGGCGGCTGCCTGAGGAGGAGCAGCATGGCGAGCTGTTCAGACTCAGAGCGATCGCTTCTGAACACCAGGGGGGTTGCCTTGAGGAAGAGGAGAAGCACGGCGGGTTGCTTGGTCTAGGAGTGACTGCATCAGAGCTACAGGTGGCTGCCTGAGGAGGAGCTGCGTGGCGAGCTATTTGGACTCTGAATGAATGCTTCCGAACACCAGGGGGTTGCCTAGAGGAAGAGGAGAAGCACGGCAGGTCACTTGGTCTAGGAGTGACTGCATCAGAGCCACCAGTGGTTGCCAGAGGAGGAGGTGAGTGGTGAGTTGGTTGGAATCAAAGTGACCACTTCTGAATACCAGTGGCCTGCCTGGAGGAGGAACACGGTGGGTTCCTTGGTCTCTGAGCTACTGCTCCTGAACACCCGGGGGGCTACCCCAAAGAGGAGGAGGAAAAGGATGGGTCACTTGGACTTGGAGTGACTGCCTAGGGCTACAGGCAGTTGGCAGGAGGAGGAGACATGAAGTGAGTTGCTTGGATTCCTAGTGACTGCATCAGAAACCGGGCAGCTGTCTGGAGGAGGAGGTGTGTGGCACATCTCTGGGTCTTGGAGCTATTGTACGGGGCTCCAGGTGGCAGCTCAGAGGAGGGGCCACATAGCCAGGCGCTTAGGTGCAGAGTAGGGTCCCAGGACCTAGGCGGCTTCTTGCTGGAAGAGCCGCACTGAGACACTCCTAGGGGCGGAGCAAAGTTTCCAGGACTGTGGGCAGATTCTCTGAGGAGAGGCAGCCTGAGGAGACTCATCTGTGAAGGGTGAGGCTCCCAGGCCCAGGAGGTAGGTCCGGGACCCTGGGAACATTGCAGAGGAAGACAGCCCAGCCCAGGTGGTAGTTGTAGATTGAGGGGAACCTGAAGGAGGGGAACTGACCAGCGAGACCTCCCAACTGGCTGAGTCTTCCCCGCTGGGTGAGGTTTTCCCACAAGGTCAGTAAAATCAGAGAAACAGGAACAAATAGGCCTTGCCTCAGCCTGCAACCTAGTTCCCCTTTGGATGACCATTGGTCAACAAGTGGAGGCACCTCTGCCCACTATCAGGGAATATATCCCAACTGAGGGTCACCAACCCTAGAGAGGCAGCTTCCTTGTGTAGCACCACATTATCAACTTCCTCAAAGACTGCAGGCTACTGAAAGATAAGAGGGGATATACTAGCATCTTCAGACACATTATAAGTCAATAGAAAAAATCTGCAATGTCTTAATGACCCACTGATTCCTGAACAATATGAGAAAACAAGGGAAGAAAATGCGCCAAACAAATCTAGATGTTACATCAATAAAATCCAATGACAGCATGGCAGAATGACAGAAAGGGAGTACAGAATGTACATAATTAAAATGATCAAGGAAGTAAGCAATGAGATGAAAAAGCAAATGCAGGCATTGAATGATGAGATGAAAGAGCAAATGCGGGCATTGAATGATAGCACCAATCGACAGTTAAAAGAGCAAATACAGGAAGCAAAAGATCATTTCAATAAAGAGTTAGAGATATTGAATAAAAACAAACAGAAATCGTTGAAATGAAGGAAAGAATAAACCAAATTAAGAACTCCATAGAAAGCACAACCAATAGGATAGAACACCTGGAAGACAGAACCTCAGATATTGAAGACAAAATATTTAAGCTTGAAAACAAAGTTGAACAAACAGACAAGATGGTAAGAAATCATGGACAGAATCTGCAAGAACTATGGGATATCATGAAAAGGCAAAGTTTGAGAATTATTGGGATTGAGGAAGGCTTAGAGAAACAAACCATAGGAATGAACAATCTATTCAATGAAATAATATCAGAAAATTTCCCAAATCTGAAGAATGAAATGGAAAATCAAGTTCAAGAGGCTTATAGGACTCCAAATACACAAAATTACAACAGATGCACACCAAGGCACATTATAATGAAAATACCTAACATACAAAATAAAGACAGAATCTTAAAGACTGTGAGAGAAAAGAACCAAATTACATTCAGGGGGAAACCAATACAGATATCAGCAGATTTTTCAATCCAGACCCTAAAAGCTAGAAGGGCTGGAACAACATTTTTCAAACTCTGAAGGAAAATGGATGCCAACCAAGAATCTTATACCCAGCAAAACTTACCTTCAAATTTGATGATGAAATAAAATCATTCCATGATAAACAAAAGCTAAAAGAATTTACAAAAAGAAAGCCAGCATTACAAAATATTCTCCGCAAAATAATCCACGAGGAAGAGATAAAAAACAAAGAAGCAAATCAGCAAAGGGAGTAATTATCCTAAAAGAACTGTCAAATAAAGGAGGAACCAAGTTGTGTCAAAAAAAATAAATAAATAAAATTTAAAAAATGAAACAAATGAACGGGAATACAAATCATATCTCAATAATAACCCTGAATGTTAATGACCTGAATTCATCAATCAAAAAATATAGACTAGAGGATTGGATTAAAAAAAAAGATCCAAAAATATGTTGCCTGCAAGAGACTCACCTCATGAAAAGAGATACCCATAGACTAAAGGTGAAAGGATGGGGAAAAACATACCATGCACATGGACTCAGCAAAAAAGCTGGAGTATCCATCCTCATTTCAGATAATGTGTACTTCAAGCCAAAGTTAGTCAGAAGAGATAAAATAGGACATTTCATACTGCTTAAGGGAAGCATAAATCAGCAAGATATAACAATCATCAACATCTATGCCCCAAACAGTGGTCCATCCATGTATGAAAAAATGCTTCTCAATTTTAGAAACCAAATAGACCATAACACAAAAATACTAGGTGATTTTAACACAGCTCTCTCACCACTGGACAGATCTTCCAAACAAAAATTGTACAAAGAAACCATAGATCTCAATAAAACAATCAATAATTTAGACTTAACAGACATTTATAGAATATACCATCCAACCAAGAGCGAATACACTTTCTTTTCAGCAGAACATGGAACCTTCTCTAAAATAGACCATATATTATGCCACAAAGCAAATGTCAGCAAATACAAGAAGACACTACCTTGTATTCTATCAGATCATAATGGATTGAAGTTAGAAATAAATGAATGAGTAAAAAACAGAAACTACTCCAACACCAGGAGATTAAACAATATGCTATTATATGATGAATGGATAACAGAAGATATTAGGAAGGAAATTAAAAAATTCTTAGATGTAAATGAGAACAAAGAAACATCATATCAAAATCTCTGGGACACTATGAAAGCAGTACTTAGAGGAAAATTTATTTCATGGAGTGCATTTAATAAAAGAAGTAAAACTCAACAAATAAACGACCTAACACTACAGCTCATAGCCCTGGAAAAAGAAGAACAGACCAACACCTAAAGTAGTAGAAGACAGGAAATAGTTAAACTCAGAGCTGAAATCAATGAAATAGAAACAAAAGAAACAATACAAAAAATTAACAAAATAAATAGTTGGTTCTTCAAAAAAATAAAATTGATAAACCCTTGGACACACTAACAAAGAGAAGACGAGAGAAAACACAAATCACCAAAATTCAGAATGAACAAGGAAATATCACAACAGACACGATTGAAATACAAAACATAATTAGAAGCTATTTGAAAATCTATAATCCAACAAAATAGAAAATTTTGAAGATATCAACAAGTTTCTAGAGTCATATGAATTGCCTAAACTAAACGAGGGAGACATACACAATTTAAATAGACCAATTTCAAATAATGAAATAGAAGAAGTCATCAGAAGCCTACCAACAAAGGAAAGTCCAGGACCTGATGGGTTCTCAGCCGAGTTCTACAAAACCTTTAAAGAGGAGCTCATTCCAATACTTTTCAAAGTATTCCATGAAATAGAAGAGGAGGGAACTCTCCCAAACTCATTCTATGAAGCCAATATCACTCTGATACCTAAATTAGACAGAGACACATCGAGGTAAGAAAATTTTAGACCAATAACCTTAATGAACATCAACACAAAAATTCTCAAAAAAATTTTAGCAAATCACATACAAAAACATATTAAAAAGATAGTGCACCATGATCAAGTGGGTTTTATCCCAGTGAGGCAAGGTTGGTTCAACATCCAGAAATCAATAAATGTAAATCACCATATCAAGAGACTTAAAGTCAAGAATCACATGATTATTTCAATAGATGCAGAAAAAGCATTTGATAAAATACAGCACCCCTTCATGCTCAAAACACTAGAAAAAATAGGGATAGTGGGAACATTCCTTAAAATTGTAAAGGCCATCTATGCTAAGCCTATGGCTAATATCATTCTAAATGGTGAAAAACTGAAAGCATTCCCCTTAAAATCTGGAACAAGGCAGGGATGTCCTCTTTCACCAATCCTATTCAATATCATCCTTGAAACTCTAGCCAGAGCAATTAGACAGACCAAGAAATTAAAGGGATACGAATAGGAAAAGAAGAACTCAAACTATCCCTATTTGCTCTTGATATGATTATATACTTAGAGGAACCAGGAAATTCCACCAGAAAACTTTTAGAACTCATAAGTGAATTCAGTAAAGCAGTGGGATATAAGATCAATGCTCATAAATCTAATGCATTTTTATACATAAGTGATGAATCTTCAGAAAGAGAAGTTAGGAAAACTACCCCATTCACAATAGCCTCAAAAAAATAAAATACTTGGGAATCAATCTCACAAAAGAGGTGGAAGACTTCTTCAATGAGAACTACAGAACACTAAAGAAAGAAATTAAAGAACACCTGAGAAGATGGAAGGATCTCCCATGTTGTTGGATAGGCAGAATTAATATTGTCAAAATGGCCATACTACCAAAAGTGCTATACAGATTCAATGCAATTCGAATTAAAATCCCAATGATGTATCTTACAGAAATAGAACAAGCTATCATGAAATTCATCTGGAAGAATAAGAAACCCAGAATAGCTAAAGCAGTCCTTTGCAGGAAAAATGAGGCTGGAGGTCTCACAATACCAGAACTTCAACTATACTACAAAGCAATAGTAACAAAAAACGACATGGTATTGGTACCAAAATAGACAGGTTGATCAATGGTACAGAATAGAGGACACGAACACAAACCCAAGTAAATACAATTTTCTCATACTAGACAAAGGGTCCAAAAATATGCAATGGAGAAAAGATAGCCTCTTCAACAATTGGTGCTGGGAGAATTGGAAATTCTTATGCAACAGAATGAAACTAAACCCATATCTCTCACCATGCACGAAACTAAACTCAAAATGGATTAAGGACCTCGGAATCAGAACAGAGACCTTGCATCTTATAGAAGAAAAAGTAGGTCCAGAGCTTCAACATGTCGGCTTAGGACCAGACTTCCTCAACAGGACTTCCATAGCACAAGAAATAAAAGCAAGAATCAATAACTGGGATCGATTCAAACTAAAAAGGTTTCTCTCAGCAAAGGAAACTATCAGCAATGCGAAGAAAGAGCCTACAGAATGGGATAAAATCTTTGGCAGTCATACTTCAGATAGAGCACTAATCTCCAGAATCTATGAAGAACTCAAAAAACTCTACACCAAGAATGTAAATAATCCAATCGACATATGGGCTAAGGAAATGAATAGGCACTTCACAGAAGAAGATCTACAAGCAATCAACAAACATATGGAAAAATGTTCAACATCTCTAGTAATAAGAGAAATGCAAATCGAATCCACCCTAAAATTCCATCTCACCCCAATTAGAATGGTGATTATCAAGAATACAAGCAACAACAGGTGTTGACGAGGATGTGGGGAGAAAGGTACACTCATACATTGCTGGTGGGGCTGCAAATTAGTGCAGCCACTCTGGAAAGCAGTGTGCAGACTCCGTAGAAAACTTGGATGGAACCACCATTTGACCCAGCTATCCCACTCCTTGGCCTATACCCAAAGGACTTAAAATCAGCATATTACAGAGATACAGCCACATCAATATTCATAGCTGCTCAGTTCACAATAGCCAGATTGTGGAACCAACCTAGATGTCCTTCAATTGATGAATGGATAAAGAAACTGTGGTATATATATACAATGGAATATTACTCAGCCATAAAGAATGATAAAATTATGGCATTTGTAGGCAAATGGATGAAATTGGAGAACATCATGCTAAGTGAGATAAGCCAATCTCAAAAAACCAAAGGACAAATGATATCGCTAATAAGTGGATGATGACACATAATGGGTGGTGGGAGGTGTTATTATTAGATTAGAGTTAGGGTTAGGGAGGGGGCAGGAATGGAGGAAGGAAGGACAGTATAGAGGAAAAGGAAGAGTGGGAGGGGTGGGAGGGAAGGGAAAATAACAGAATGAATCAAACAACATTACCCTATGTAAATTTATGATTACACAAATGGTACGCCTTTACGCCATGTACAGAGAAACAACATGTATCCCTTTGTTTACAATAAAAAAATAAAAATTAATAAAAAAGAGAGAGGTGGATGCTTCTGTAGATAACAGAACAATGTGGCTCTCAGAAAAGCAAAGTGAACAATCTATAGTATCATACATGTATAGGGATACATCATATAAAACACTGTTAATATTTTAAAGACTTGTCATGTGAGTTTTCTTTACTTGCCAATAGTGAGAGGAGTGAAAGCATCTTGACATAACATCCACACTCACAGTTGTATGCCTACTATTTTATCTCTGCCAATTACAAAACATGCTTTTAGTAATGGAATGCTACACAAGTAGCATTTATGTTCAATTGACATCCATTTTCATGATATTTTTAAAATGGAATATGTGCAGCAAGTGTTTGCAAACTATATGGAGTGAAATGTATGTAGACATAAAATAAAACTCATACCAAAAATAACCCATTATACTCCAAAACTAAAATTTAAGGACACATTACAGAAGGAAAAACTTGAAAATCTATGTGATCTTAAACTTAGTGTTGGGTGTGCGTGTGTGTGAGTGTGTGTGTGTGTGTGTGTGTGTGTATGTTTATGTTCATGTACTGGGGATCAAACACATGGTCTCACACATAATGGATCATCTCTTAAGACAGAGTGACATATCTGTCCCTTGGTCATTAGTTTCAACACATACTACTGAAAGATAATGGACAGAAGAAATACACCAATAACATGGACTTATAAAATTAACATTATTTCCCAACTGAAGTATTGCATACCTATGATTCTAAATGCACAAAAGCCTGAGGCAGAAGTATTGCAAATTTGAGATCACCCTTAAGGAGGTGATCTTAAATACCAAAACAAGAACAAAAAAGAGCTAGGAATGTGACTCCGTGATTACTCATCCCTGGGTTAAATCTCCAATGCCCAAAAGTAAATATTTGAACAATCACCTGAACAAGAAAGTATAAAATTGGGAAATAGGTATACTTGATGATGCTCACTGTCTTATCATGTTAGAAAATCATAAATTAAAACAACAGTGAGGTAGCTTGGCACAGCAATTAGCACTGGTAAACTCTAAGAAGTCATTACACTGATACAGCAGGATATGAAACACCAGCATTTTCAGGCATTGCTGGAAAAACACATGATGCATCCGCTTTTGAAGATGGTGTGCCAGTGCCCTCTAAGGCAAAACAAGTTTAATCTATGACCCAACTGTGTGTCCATAATTAATCTGCATTTGGAAACATGCTCTGAAAAAGCATGCCTAACAAAACTACCATGCAATTATACACATCAGATCTATGATGCTGATTAGATAAGATATCCAAATACCTTTCTGTAGCTGACTTCACAGCCAATCCTCAATAGAAAGAAATAAACCACAAAGTTACACAGAAACACAGATGCATCCTACCTATTTTGCTGCCAAGTGCAATAAAACCAACTGAAAAGACAACATGCAGTATGATCCATCTTTGATGATATTCTAGAAAAGATAAAATTATGGTCAGATGAAAAGATACAAAGGATGAGGCCCAGGAGGGTCCCCAGTGCAACAGACTCTGCCCAAATGTAGTTGGGGTGCAACACTCTCCTTATGCTTCCTTGTGTGCAGCAATTCAAAAACTCCTTGACCTCTTCTTGTACAGACACATGTGAAAACTGAATCATTCACGTCTGATGGGTATTAATTCAATCTCCAGCTTCTTTCCTACACTTATGTGGGGAACTGAAAGTTCCAAGATTTTTGTCAGAGCTTGATCTTCCTCATGATCACCCTCAATCCTGAAGCTACACTACAGATCCAACAAGAATTCTTATTAGAGCAAAAGACCTTCCTATCACCCAAACATTCTGCAAGATATAGGAGCCACTTGTGAGGAATAACTGGTTGGAGCAGATTCATCAATAACAAATGGTCAGGGCAGATTATTTGATATCAACTTGATGGGGTAGATTTATCAATATTGAGTCATTGGTATAGATTTGTCAATATTGATTTTGTTATGGGTTTATAAATATTAACTTGTTAGAGTAGGTTTGTCAATATTGACTCATCAGTGTAATATCACTGATATCAGCTTGATGAGGTAGATTTGTTGAATTGGCTTATTGGTGTACTTTTTTTGATATTGACTATTGGTGTTGATGCTTCAATGTAGATTATCAATTTTTACTCATCACTGTAGATTCATCAAATTTGAATAAGTAGAAGATTTATTGGTATTGACCCAGTGTAATTTCATGGATATCAAATTGTGAAGATTCATCAGTTTTGTGACATCATTGTAGATTTGTTGATATTGACTCAACTGTTTAGATTCATCATGTCAAAACATCTGTGTAAATCCATCAGTGCAAATTTGTCAATTTTATCACATCACTGTAGATTTGTTGATATCAATTTGTCAATATTGATTCATCAATTTGGATTGATTGATATCAACTCATTGGTATAGATTCATCCATATTGATTGGTCAGCATAGATTCAATATTGACCATTTGGGATAAATTTATTGATATCGACTGGTTGGTGTAGTTTTGTTGATACTTTCCCTTGGTCTAGATTCATCAATATCAACTGGTCAGTGTATATTTATTGATATCAACTCTTGTTGATTCATCATTATTAACTCTTTGGAGTAGATTTGTCAATATCAACTTGTAGATTCATTAATATTGATTGGTCAATGTAGATTCATCAACAGTGACCAGTTTGGGTACATTTACCAAAATCAGCACATCAGGGTAGATTCATAGATAGAGGTAGATCTATCAGTATCCACCCAGCAAGGTAGATTCATTGATATCCACCCATTAGGTATATTCATCCATATCAATCTATTTGGTAGATTCATCAATGTTGTCTCTTCAGGATAGACTGGTCAATATTGACTCAAAGAGCTAGATTTGTCAATATCAACTCTAAGGGGTACATTCATCCATTTTTATTTGATGTGGGGGATTCACCAATATCAACCCATCAGTGTAAATTTATTGATATTGATCTAGTAGGTGTAGATTCATTGATATTGGTTCTTCATGGTAGATTTGTTAATATCACTGCAATGGGTAGATATTTCCATATCATCTTGATGGGATAGATGTGTTGCTACTGACCTGTCATGGTACATTCAACAATATCAACTCAACTAGGCATACTCATCAATATCAACTCATCCATGTAGATTCATAGATAATGACTTAACAGGGTTGATTCATTGATATTAATTTGTCAATACTGATTTGTCAATGAGGATTTGTTGATATTGATATTGACCTTCAGATTTTTTAATATTGATTCAAAGGGTTAGACTTGTTCACATTGACTTGATGCAGTAGGTACATACACTTTGACCCATTGGGGTAGATTCATAGGTATCAACTTAAAAGTGAAGATTCATTGATAGCAGCCTTTCAGTCTATTATCATCAATATTGACTCAGCTGGTTAGATTTTTGAAATAGACTAGCCAGGGTAGATTCATTGATATTTGTGTGTCAATATTGATTTGTTGTGTTAGATTCATTATTACTGACTCATTGGTGTAGATTTGTTGATATCAACCCATAAAGGTAGGTTTGTAGATATCAACTCAACAGTGTAGATTTATCAATATTGACCTATTGGTGTAGATATGTGAACATCAACCCAAAGGTAGATTTGTTGATATTGACTTGATGATGTAGATTTATTGATATCTACCGGTTGGTGTAAATTCACTGATATCATCTTAAAGGTGTAGATTTGTCAACATTGACCCATTGGTGTAGCTTGATAGATTTTGACCTATTAAACTAGATTCTTTCATACTGATCTGTCAGGGTAGATACATCAATATTAATCTATCAGGGTAGATTCATTGGTATTGACATATTGGGTTGATTCTTCAATATTGACCTGAAGGAATAGATTCATAGATATTGACCCATAAGGATACAATAATCACTATTGACCCACTGGGGTAGATTCACAGATATAGACCCATTGAGAACTATCCATAGCCACCTTTTGGGGTAGGCTCATCTATATTGACCCTTCAGTGTAGATTCATTGATATTGATTTATCAGTGTAGATTCATTGATATCCACTTGCCAGTGTAGATTTGTCAGTGTCCACCCATCATGGTAAACTCATCATTGTCAACCTGTCAATGCCGATTGATCAATATTAACATATCATGGTTGCTTCTTTGATATCAAATCTTCTTGTTGGATTTATCAATATCGACCCCTTGGTGTAGATTTTCAAGTTGTCTTGTCAGTGCAGATTGGTTAATATTGACTCTTCAGGGTAGATTCTTTGATATTGATGTGTTGATGTCAGTTTTTCAAAGCAGATTTGTCAATATTCACTTGATGGGGTATATTAGTCAATGTTGATTCATCACGGTAGATTCATCAATATCAACTCATTGGTGTAGATTCATTAACATCAACTCATCATGGTAAAATTGATTATATCAGATCAACTGGGTTAATTTGTCAATTGACTCAGTTATTCATGAGTGGAGATTCAAAGATATCAACTTTTCAGGGTACATTTGTCAATATCAACCCATCAATGTAGATTCATCCATGTCAGCCCACAGGGGTAGATTTATCAATATTGACTGATTGGGGTAGATTTGTCAATATTGACTGAGATAGATTTATCAATACCAACTCAAATGTTTAGATTGGTCAAAACCTACTCAACAGTGTATATTCATCAATATCAACTAGTTGAGGTATATTTACTAATATTGTATCAATATTGATTTGTCTATGTAGATTTATCAATATCAATCAGTGTAGATTCATTGATATGGACCTATAGGGGTAGATTCATTGATATCTACCTGTTGGGGTAGATTTATTGATATAGACGCTTTGGTGTAGATTAATCAATATTGATTCATCTGGGTAGATTTGTTCATATTGACCCAGCTTTATGGATTCCTCAATAACAACTTGGATGGTTTGAGTCATTGATATCAATTTGTTTGCTTAGATTTGTCAAAACTGACTTGGTATAGATTCAGCAATAATGACACATTGGGGTAGATTCATCAATATTAATTCATCATGGTAGATTTCTCAATATTGACCTCTTGGGGTTGCTTCATTCATGTTAAATCTTCAGAGTAGATTGGTTGATATAGACTCGACAGGATAAATTTGTCAATATTGACTTATCAGTGTAAGTTCAACAAAATTGATGCTTATTGTAGATTTGTTGATATCAGCCTGTTACTCCAATTTGTCAATGTAAACTCGATGGAGAAGATTCCTTGATATTCACTCATTGGCAAAGATTCAATGATACCAATCCATCGGGATGGATTTATCAATATTGATATGTCAATATCAATTCAACATTGTAGATTCATCAATATTGACCCATTGGGATAGATCCTTCAATATCAACTCTTCTGAGTATATTCATTGATATTGACCCATTATGATAGATTCATCAATATTGGCCCATCAGTGCATATCAATCAATATTGACTTGTCCCTTTAGATTTGTCCATACTGACCCATTGGGTTAGATTCATTGATATTGACTTGATGAGGTATATTCATCAATATCAACTGTAGGTGTTGATTCATTGATATTGATGATTCTTTGATCCTTTGATATTGACCTGTCAGGGTATATTAAACAATATTCACTCTTCAGTGTAGATTTGTCCATATCAATTCAGTGGGTTAGATTTATTGATATCAAGTGGATGGGGTAGATTCATTGACATTAACCCATAGGTGTTGACTCATCCATATCAACTTATTGGTGAAGATTCATTGATATTGAACTGTCAGGGTTGATTCAACAGATATTGAATTGTCAGTATCAATTAGTAAATGTAATTTCATCAGTATCAAACAGTTGGGATACATTAATCAATACAGACTTTGCCACGTAGATTTGTCAATATTGACCTGTGGGGTAGATTTGCTGATATTGACTCTTTGTTGTAGATTTGTTGATATTGAATAATTGGTGTAGATTTTTTCATATCAACTCATCAGGATAGATTCTTTGAAATTGACTCAACTTGGCATAATCATCAATATTGACTCATCAGTAAAGACTCTTTAGTATCAACCCATTGGTCTAGATTTGTCAATACTGACACAAATATGTAAATTCATTGGTATGATCTTGAAGGTATAGATTCATCATTATATATCCATCAGGGTAGTTTGCCTGATGTTGATTTGTTAATATCAATTCTTCAATGTAGATATGTCAATATTGATGGGATAGATTTGTCAATATCTTCTCACCTGTATACTTATGTTGATGTCAACCCATCAGTGTAGATTCATCAATTATGATTTCTTGGGTTATACTCCTTGATATCTACTTGCCATTGTAGATTTGTTGACATCAATATGTTGAGGTAGATTTGCCAATATCAACTTGACAGGGTATATTAGTTGATATCAACTTATAAAGTTTTATCTATTTTAATGTTTTGATATCAATTTATCAATATAAATTTGTCAATATCAACTCAACAATATACATTTGCCAATATTAAGTGATCAAGGTAGATTCTTCAATATTCACAAGTTCATGTAGATTTGTCAATATCAAGCAGTCATCGTGAATTCTCTGCTATTGACTAAACTGGGTAGAATCATTGATGTTGACTCATCTATGTAGATTTATAAATATCAATTTGTCAGTGTAGATTTATCAGTATTGATTTGTTGAAATCAAATCATTGATGTGGATTCATTGGTATCAACTGGTGCAGGTAGGTTCATTGATATGACTCATCCAAGTAGTTTCATTTATATTGACTCACTGGGGTAGATTCATCAATACAACTTGTTTAAAACTATTTGACAATGTAGATTAATTGATATTGACTGATCTGGGTACATTAGTCAATATCAACCTGTCTGGGTATTCATTGATATCAATTCATTTGTATAGATTTGTCAGTATTGACACATCAGATTTGATTGATATCAACTTGTCAGTATCAATTCTTTATATGAGGTTGGTTGATATCAACTCAACAGAGTAGATTCATCAATGTCAACTTGCTGGTATAGATTCATTAATATTGACATGTTGGTAGAGATTCACAAATATCGAGCAATTGGTGTCAATTCACTGATATTGACCCATCAATGCTGATTTGTTGATATTGACCCATTAGGGTGATTCATCAATATTGACTTGATGAGATAGATTCATTGACATTGACCCATAGGTGTGGATTCACTAATATGGACCAGTCATGGTAGATTTGTCAAAATTGATTCTTTTGATGTACATTTGTTGATAATGACTCATCAGTGTAGATTCATCCATAATAACCTATTGGGTAGATTTGGCAATATCAACTTGATTAGGTAAATTCATCAATATGAATTTGTCATTGTAGGTATATCAATTTTGATATGTCAATATTGACTCATTGATGAAGATTGATTAACATTGACTCATCAGTGCAGATTCATCGATATTGACCCACAGGGGTAGATTTGTAGTAATTAATTCAATGGTGTAGATTCATCAATATCAACTTAAAGGTATAGATTCATCAATATTGACCCATCAGTGTCGATTCATTGATATTGACAAAAAGGCATAGATTAAATGATGTTGCCCTGTTGGGGCAAAATTCATCAATATTGACTGGTTGGGGCATATTTGTCAATATCCACACATTGGGTTTATACATCAATATCTACTCATCTGTGTAGATTCATCAATATTGCCATGTCAGGAAAGATTGTTTAATATTGATTTGTCCATATTGATTCTTCAATATAAATTTGTCAAAATTGACTCTTTGGGGTAGATTTGTCATTATCAACCCATTGGGGTAGATTTGTCAATATCAACTTCACTGGTTAGATTTGTTGAAATTGACTTGATGGTGTAGATTCATCAATATTGACTTGTGAGATAACCAAGATGGTGGACTACAGTGATGTTGCATTCCTTGTTGCTCCATAACTCAGGATTCAAGGAGAGGAAAATCTGTTTCTCTGTAAAGCAGTCTCTGCTGCTCATTGATCCCCTTCTGCTTACCCCATTCGTCCACTATTATCACCTGCCATCTGCCAGCATATTGCCCAGATTTGAGTGTAGATTGCCCACTGATTGCTAACTATCATCCACCATTTGCCTGTTTGCCTGCCCCTTGTCTGCCTTTTACCTACCCATTACCCACCTCCTGATGTTCACCAGCCGATCATTCATTGTTAAACTATGGGCTGCCAGCAGACTGCCAGTGGATTGCTTGATGACCACTGTTGCCTGGAAGTCCACTGTCACAGAACACACAGGTTTGATTACATGTAACTGCCACCATTTTGGGACAATAAACAGGACCCACAGTACCCCTAGCCTGACTGACCACACCACACCTCCAGGACCATTGACCTAACTGCCTGTACCGCACCCAAACTTGGCACCTGTGCCCTGCACTTAAGCTCCCCATTTGCCAACATATTTGGAAGGCAGTGCAACCATCTTGGATTATCCTGAAAGTGGAAGCCACCATCTTTATGTGGGGCAATCCCACCCTGAAACACCTGCTGGAGACTGGAAACTCACTGTCAGGTACCTCTCTTGCATCAGGCTAATAAAGACTGAGAGGTATGAATAGTATATGATTTTTATAGTGTAGTTTTTTCTCCTTTTGAAAATTTTTAAGTTTTTATTTCTTTATTTTTCTCACTCTATTTTCCTTTTGTTTACCTGTTTCCTCATTCTCTCTCTTCCTTTTCTCATGCTAACAACCATCTTTTTTTGATTCCACTTTCACTCTTCCTATGATCTTGTACTTCTATATACTCTAATTTATTACATTAAAAATTACATCCTACACCCCTCCCCATCCTCTTTGTCAACCATTAGAAATTGTAGATCTCATTGCAAATCTATTTGGCATATTGTACATAATAATCAAACTCATCCTCTGTTTATTATGACAACACTGTTAAAGGGGGTATTTGGTATAGTGCTACATATTATCTGTACTGTGTGTTGCTAATATTGATCTCCCCCTTAAAGAAGAGGTTTTGGAAACATTCATGGTCACTATAAGTCTATAGGGGAGAAACTGTTATACCTCAGATCTGCACTGCTAGAGAGGAAGATACATGACCAACATAAAAAAAAAACAAGGGAAGAATGTATTCCAAGCAAACCAAGATTCTATATTAATAGAATCAAATGACAGCATAGTAGAAGAAATGTCAGAGAAGGAGTTCAGAATATGCTTAATTAAAAGGATTTGTGAAGCAAAGGATGAGATAAGAAAGCAAATGTGGGCAATGAACAATCACTCCAATAAACAGTTGCAAGAGCAACTGCAGGAGGTAAAAGATCATTTCAACAAAGAGATAGAAATAGATCATTTCAAAAAACCATACAGAAATTCTTGAAATGAAGAGAAAAATAAACTAAATAAAAACCTCAATGGAAAGCATCACCAAGAGACTAGATCACTTGGAAGACAGAACCTCAGAGAAAAAGTTAATATTGAAAATAATGTTGACCAAACAGAAAAGATGGTAAGAAATTATGAATGGAACATCTAAGATTATGGGATATCTTCAAAAGACCAAATCTAAGATTTATCAGACTGAGGAAGGCACAAAGATACAAACCAAAGAAATGAACAACCTATTCAATGAAATAATATCTGAAAATTTCCCAAACCAGAAGAATGAAATAGAAAATCAACTACAAGAGGCTTACAAAATTAGAAAATCCACACCAAGGAACATTATAATGAACATGCCTAACATCCAGAATAAAGATAGAATTTTAAATGTTTTGAGAGAAAAGCATCAAATTACAAATGGGGGAAACCAACATGGCTATCAGAAGATTTCTCAGTGAAAACACTAAAAGCTAGAAGGGCTGGGAACAACGAATTTCAAGGTCTTAAACAGCATGGTTGCCAACCAAGAATCTTATACCCAGCAAAATTAACTTTCAGATTTGAAAACAAAATAAAATCCTTCCATGATAAACAAAAGTTAAAAGTACTTACAAATAGAAAGCCTGCACTAGAGAACATTCTCAGCAAGATGTTCCATGAGGAGGAAATGAAAAACAATGTAGATCAGAAAAGGAAAGAACTACTCTAAAGGAAAAATCAAAAAAAGGAAAAACCAAGTCAAGTTAAAAACAAAAAATAAGCCACAATGACTGGGAATACAAATCATATCTCAATATTAACCCTGAATGTTAATGACCTATACTCATCAATCAAATTTTCTCTTTCAAAATGGTTATGATTATGTCAATGTACATATTAGGTTAAGAAGGATAGCCCTTTGTGATTTGAGCTGTAAATATCTCCCTTAGTTGTATTTTTTAAATTTTTTATGATGCTTCTTTCCATAAAATATTGATTTTTTTTGTAACACAAACTAACAATGAAATAATTCATGACTTGGGGATTTTGAATCATTCAAGGCTAGACAGTTCTTGCTAACTACAGATGTGCATAGAAAAAATTCTAGTTTTCTTATTATTTAATTGTTGTGTTATTTAAATATATCTTTTGTGTATCTGGAATTTATTATGGTATATAAAGTAGGGCAGGGATATTACTTTATTTATCCCTACAACATTTATCAAATATTTGTTTTTCCCAGTGATTTGAGATGATATCCTCTATATATTCAATTTCTATGTGTATCTGAGTGTACTTACTTCAGGGCATTCTGTTTTTCTAATAGACCAGCTTGATATTTTTAAATTATTTAAGCTTTTAAAAAATGCCTTAATGTGTTTTAGTTTTGGTACCATTTATATGTTTATTTTTTTACTAAATTTAGGATCAGGTGATATAGCTTAAAACTGTGAAACTTTCATTGAGGTTTTGTTAAATTTACAATTTAATTTACAAAATAATATGGTCCTTCTATTTGTAGACAAGCTATTTTTTTGACTTTGGTGGTATTTTAATTTAATTTTTAATAGGTCTCACATTTTTATTGACAAATATATTAATATATTTTTTACTGTTATATATGAGAATTTATCTTCCATTAAGTCTTCCTAAATATTGTTTAAATATATGTAAATTACTGATTTTTGTATGTTGATTTTGTACTTGATAAACTAATTGTGTTAATTTACTGTTTACAGTATCAGTTAAAAAAGAAAAAAATATATAGTTGCACATGAGTCAGCTACCAGAATATTTAGTACAGCATATTCATATAATAATAAATTGGAAACCCAAATAGACCAATAAGTGACTGGACATATATTATTATAATACCACAACATGGTGGTTTACTGTAAAATTATATAGTGTAAGAATAGTTAATAAAAAATGACACATTGTTCAAAAGGAAAATCAAGTTACAAAATACAATAATAGTATGATTCTATGTATGTAAAAGAGAAAAATTGTGTACATTTTTATACATTTCTGTGTGTAACTTGTAAATTGAATAAAGATGACACATTTGAGGAAAAAAAGGGGGACCTAGACTAGCTCATGTTAGCAATGCTCTCAATATTTCCTTCTTCTCAATAAGTGCTCATAATGTATATTTTGAAGATAATACACATCACTGGTTCTCTTCCTTGGACAGGAACTTGCCCCTAAGGAACCACTAACAAAAATTTATGTAAAATACTGAGTTCCACCATACCTGATATGGTGGGACCCTCACATTTGATTACTTGGGGGAGGAGATAGACCACTGTTCTTACTCCTACAGGTCCTGTCTGGATTCCTGACAGATGTGTGAGACTTGACAATGTTCATGAGTTGGAATCAAGGACTTCACATTCTAATTCCCAATTTGCATTTGACCCTGGATGAAGAGGATCCTGATTCAAAGGAGGAACCTCTGAGAAGAACAAGAGGCCCAAGAGACCTTGTCTTCTTATTATCTAGTAACTTGGAGAAATATAAAAATTTAACAACATCTGCTCAACAGATACTAGCCCAGATGGTTTTAGAATATACTCTGGAAACCTTGGTTATAGTTCTGTTTGCCAAA
This sequence comes from Sciurus carolinensis, assembly GCF_902686445.1. Classification (NCBI taxonomy): domain Eukaryota; kingdom Metazoa; phylum Chordata; class Mammalia; order Rodentia; family Sciuridae; genus Sciurus; species Sciurus carolinensis. The sequence goes on along the minus strand of NW_025920257.1, from coordinate 143,976 downwards.
CTTATCCAAAATTCTATAACTATGCTGGCTATTGTGTTATTTCTCTGTTATTGTATACCTGTTGGTGGTGCCTCCATATTTAGCAGAAATTGCTTATTCTCCTGAAATTTTTATCATCAAACCATTCTTAATAACAGACTACTATTGATTATTTGCTGTTTTTGCAACATAAATGATGCCAAAATTTTAACAATAAGTGTTGTTTCAACTCAACTGATAATAATAACTACATTCAAAAGGAATTGGATCATCTTAAAGATGTTGTAAAGAAGATGTAAAAAACTGATGAAGATTGGGATTTATTTGGTTGGTTAACCTCATGGCTGCCAAATTTTACATAGATCAAACACTTTTTCAATGAGGAATGTTTATTGATACATGATTTATTATGCTGTGCTTGTATTTGCCAATGTTTGCTTTGCTTTCTCCCTCCACCTTCCTTAGACAGAAGACAAGTCATGTGTATTCAAAAAGTCATAAAAAACAAAAAAAGCAAAGAAGTAGGGATTTCAGGTCACTCAATATACAGAGGAACAAAAGTCCTTTGAGTTGAGCAATCTCCTCAGGACAAAAGGCACTCTGTTTGAAAGACTTAGAAATGTTCTGCAAATGATCTGTCCTTGATGCCTGGAGACACTCTTATTATAATAACCTTTGGTACTAGTGGACTCTAAGAAGAAAGAAAGTTATGTGATCTGCACATGGGCAAACTAACTTTGCTATGTAACCTAGGTAACTTAATATGACCTCAGAATAGATAAAAAACTGGACTGGCTTTCCCATGAGAGCCACTTCTTTCTCTTTGCCATCCTGAGTGCTTGTCTATTTATTACCTCTCCCCTTAAACCTTATAACCCAATTAATCTTTACAGAAATTCTGATAAAATAAACAAGGAGAAATCTTTGCAATGAGAAAAAAATAAGCCAAATAAACTCAATGGAAAATATCACCAACAGACTTGATCACTTGGAAGAAAGAACTTTACAAAATGAAGACAAAATATTTAATCTTCAAAATAAAGTTGACCAAAGAGAAAAGATGGTAAGAGATCATGTATGGAATATCCAAGAAATATGGGATACCAAGAAAACAACAAATTTAAAAAATTATTGGGATTGAGGAAGGCACAGAGATATAACCCACAGGAATGAATAACCTTTTCAAAGAAATAATATCCAAAAATTACCCAGACCTAAAGGATGAAATGGAAAATCAAATACAAGAGGATTACAGAATACTAAATGTACAAAATTGCAACAGATCCACACCAAGGCATATTGTAATGAAAAGGTTTACCATTCAAATAAAGATAGAATTTTAAAAGTTGCAAGAGAAATGCATCAGATTACATAAAGGGGGAAACCAATACAGATATTATCATATTTCTCACCCCAGACACTAAATATGAGAAGGGCCTGGAACAACTTTTTTCAAGTTCTTAAACAACATGGTTGGGGCGATCCAAGATGGTGGACTAGATGGTGACTGCATCTACAGTTGCTCCAGAACCCAGGATTCAAGAAGGGGAGGCATTGAGAGACTTGGATTAAAATAGGAGCCACGGGTGAGTCTCCCCCACTGGGTGAAGCTTTCGGCATGGGCAGCAGACCCGGATAGAGGTGGCTTATCAGAGTAGGGCAGGGAAGCTAGAGTCTTCCCCAGGCAGCCCTGCACACTCCGTCGGTGGACTCCTCCACACAGCAAGCTTCTCCAGCTTCTCAGGAGCAGGCCCCCCAGTGAGAGCCTTTCTGAACAGAACCAGCTCCAAGTCCTTGAGCCAGCATGGCAAGCTCCGACCCGCAAGCAGCTTCAGGGACCAGGACAGGGCAACCAGGAACTTCCCCAAGCAGATCAGCCCCCTCCGGCAGGAGGCGCCTTTCAAGTCTAGTTCTCGGAGCAGAACGCAAAGTGAGAGCCTTTCTACACAGAGCCAGCCAATGTCCCTGACCCAAAGTAGAGCTCTGACCCCCAGGGATCCACTGGGATCAGGGCAGGGCAGCCAGAGCCTTCTCCAGTTGGCCCTGCCCCCTCCGACTGCAGGCTCTATCCAGGGGATAATCCAAGATGGCAGACTAGAGGGTGACTACATCTCCAGTCGCTCCAGAAGACAGGATTCAAGAAGGGGAGGCATTGAGAGACTCGGACTAAAATAGAACCAGCAGGTGAGTCTTCCCCACCAGGTGAAGCATGGCCTGGGCAGCAGGCACAGATAGGTGCAGCTTATCAGGGGAGGGCAGGGCAGCTAGAGTTTCCCCAGGTAGCCTTGTACACTCTGGTGGTGGGCTCTTACCACATGGCAGCTGCATGTAGCAGGCCCCCCAGTGAGAGCCTTTCTGCACAGAGCCAGTTCCAAGCCCTGGAACCAGTAGCAGGCTAGGGGCAGCTTTCTTCAGGAGCACTGCATTATCAAGTTACTCCAAAACTTCAGGCTACTGAAGGCTGGGAGGTGATACACTGGAAATCTACAGGGACACTATAAGTCAATAGAGGAAATCTGCAATATCTCAGAGTCCCACTAATATCTGATCAATATGAGAAAACAAGGAAAGAAAATGTCCCAAACAAACCTAGATACTAAAACAATAAAACCCAATGACAGCACAGCAGAAGGGATGTCAGAAAGGGAGTTCAGAATGTACATAATTAAAACAATCAGGGAAGAAAATGAGGAGATGAAAGAGCAAATGCAGGCATTGAAGGAGGAGATGAAAGAGAAAATGCAGGCATTGAATGATCGCACCAATCGACAGTTAAAAGAGCAAATATGGGAAGCAAGAGATCATTTCAATAAAGAGTTAGAGATACTGAAAAAAAAACAAACAGAAATCCTTGAAAAAAAAGAAACAATAAACCAAGTTAAAAACTCCATAGAAAGCATAACCAATAGGATAGAACACCTGGAAGACAGAACCTCAGACATTGAAGAAAATATATTTTTAACCTTGAAAACAAAGTTGAACAAACAGAGAAGATGGTAAGAAGTCATGGACAGAATCTACAAGAACTATGCAATATCATGAAAAGGCCAAATTTAAGAATTATTGCGATTGAGGAAGGCTTAGAGAAACAAACCAAAGGAATAAATAATCTATTCAATGAAATAATATCAGATAATTTCCCAAATCTGAAGCTCGAAATGGAAAACCAAGTACAAGAGGCTTATAGGACTCCAAATATACAAAATTATGACAGACCCACACCAAGGCACATTATTATGAAAATACCTAACATACAAAATAAAGACATAATTTTAAAGGCCACGAGAGAAAAGAATCAAATTACATTCAGGGGGAAACCAATAAGAATATCAGCAGATATTTCAATCCAGACCCTAAAAGCTAAAAGGGCCTGGAACAACATTTTTCAAGCTCTGAAAGAAAATGGATGCCAACCAAAAATCTTATACCCAGTAAAATTTACTTTCAAATTTGACAAAAAAATAAGATCCTTTCATGATAAACAAAAGCTAGAAGAATTCACAAAAAGAATGCCGGCATTACAGAACATTCTCAGCAAAATATTCCATGAGGAAGAGATGAAAAACAATGATGCAACTCAGCAATGGGAGGAACTAGCCTAATGGAATAGCCAAATAAAGGATCAACCAAATCATGTCAAAAAACAAAACTGAGTTACATGACTGGGAATACAAATCATATCACAATAACAACTCTGAATGTTAATAGCCTGAACTCATCAATCAAAAGACATAGACTGGCAGATTGGATTAAAAAGTAAAATCCAACAATATGCTGCCCGCAAAACACTCATGTCATAGAAAGAGATACTCATAGACTAAAGGTGAAAAGATGGAAAAAATCATACCATGCTCATGGACACAGCAAAAAAGCTGCAGTATCCATCCTCATTTCAGATAATGTGGACTTCAAGCCAAAACTAGTCAGAAGCGATAAAGAAGGACATTACATACTGCTTAAGGGAAGCATAAATCAGCAAGAGATAACAATCATAAATATCTATGCCCGAACCTTGGCTCATCCATGTACATCAAACAAATCCTTCTCAATTCAAGAAGTCAAATAGAAAACAACACAATAATACTAGGTGATTTTCACACACCTCTCTCATCACTGGATAGATATTCCAAACAAAAATTGAATAAAGAAATCATAGATCTCAATAACACAATCAACAATTTAGACTTAACTGACATATATAGAGTATACCATCCAACAAAGAATGAATACACTTTCTTCTCAGCAGCACATGGATCCTTTTCTAAAATAGACCATATTTTATGCCACAAAGCTACTGTTAGCAGATACAAGAAGATAGAGATACTACCTTGTACTCTATCAGATCATAACGAATTGAAATTAGAAATAAGTGACAGAATAAAAAACAGAAAATTCTCCAATACCGGGAGATTAAATAATACACTATTATATAATGAATGGATAACAGAAGACATCAGGAGGGAAATAAAAAAAAATTTGAGAAGTAAATGAGAACAAAGACCCATCATATCTAAATCTCTGGGACACTATGAAAGCAGTACTTAGAGGAATATTTATTTCACGGGGCGCATTCAACAAAAGAAGTAGAAATCAACAAATAAACAACTTAATGTTATGGCTCAAGGCCCTAGAAAAGAAGAACAGACCAACACCAAAAGTAGTAGAACACAGGAAATAGTTAAAGTAGAGCCGAAATCAACAAAATTGAAACAAAAGAAACAATCAGAAAAATTAAATAAACAGTTGGTTCTTTGAAAAAATAAACAAAATTGATAACCCTTAGCCACATTAACAAAGAGGGAGAAAACTCAAATTACTAAAATTTGGAATGAACAAGGAAATATCACAACAGACACGAGGGAAATACAAAACATAATTAGAAGCTATTTTGAAAATCTATACTCCAACAAAACAGAAAACCTCGAAGACATCAACAAATTTCTAGAGACATATGAATTACCTAAACTGAAGGAGGAGGACATACACAACTTAAATAAATCAATTTCAAGCAATGAAATAGAAGAGATCATCAAAAGCCTTACAACAAAGAAAAGTCCAGGACCAGATGGGTTCTCAGCCGAGTTCTACAAAACCTTTAAAGAAGAGCTCATTCCAATACTCCTCAAAGTATTCCATGAAATAGAAGAGGAGGGAACCCTCCCAAACTCGTTCTAGGTAGCCAATATTACCCTGATACCTAAACCAGACAAAGACACATTGATGAAAGAAAATTTCAGACCAATATCCTTAATGAACATTGATGCAAAAATTCTCAAGAAAATTATAGCAAATCTCATCCAAAAATATATTAAAAAGATATCGCACCACGATCAAGTGGGTTTTATCCCAGGGATGTATGGTTGGTTTAACATCTGGAAATCAATAAATGTCATTCACCATGTCAACAGACATAAAGTTAAGAATTGCATGATTATTTCAATAGATGCAGAAAAAGCATTCAATAAAATACAGTATCACTTCATGCTCAAAACACTAGAAAAAATTGGGGTTGTGGGATCATTTCTTAACATTACAAAGGCCATCTACACTAAGTCCATGGCCAATATCATTCTAAATGGTGAAAAGCTGAAAGCATTCCCCCTAAAAAATGGAACAAGGCAGCGATGCCTTCTTTCACCACTTCTATTCAACATCATCCATGAAACTCTAGCCAGAGCAATTAGACAAACCAAAGAAATTAAAAGGATATGAATTGGAAAAATAGAACTCAAACTACCCCCTTTTCACTGATGACATGATTATGTATTTAGAGGAACCTAGAAATTCCACCAGAATACTTTTAGAACTCATAAGTGAAATCAGTAAATTAGCAGGTTACAAGATCAATGCTCATAAATCCAATGCATTTTTATACATAAGTGATAAACCTTCAGAAAGAGAATTTAGGAATACTACCCCATTAACAATAGCAGCGAAAAAAATAAAATACTTTGGAATCAATCTCACAAGAGGTGAAAGTCCTCTACAATGAGAACTACAGAACACTAAAGAGAGAAATTAAAGAAAACCTTAGAAGATGAAAAGATCTCCCATGTTCTTGGATAGGCAGAATTAATATTGACAAAATGGCCATACTACCTAAAAAGCTATACAGATTCAATGCAATTCCAATTAAAATCCCAATGATGTACCTTACAGAAATAGAGCAAGCAATTATGAAATTCATCAGGAAGAATAAAAAACCCAGAATACCTAAAGCAATCCTCAGTAGAAAGAGCAAAACAGGGGGTATCACAATACCAGATCTTCAACTCTACTACGAAGCAATAGTATCAAAAACGGCATGGTATTGGTACCAAAATAGACAGGTAAATCAATGGTACAGAATAGAGGGCATGGACACAAACCCAAAAAAATACAATTTTCTCATACTAGACAAAGGTTCCAAAAATATGCAATGGAGAAATGATAGCTTCGTCAACATATGGTGCTGGGAAAACTGGAAAACCATATGCAACAGAATGAAATCAAACCCCTATCTCTCACCCTACAGAAAACTCAACTCAAAATGGATCAAGAACCTCAGAATCAGACTAGAGACCCTCCATCTTATAGAACAAAAAGCAGGTACAAATCTTCAACTTGTTGGCTGAGGATCAGACTTCCTTAACAGGACTCCCATAGCACAAGAAATAAGAGCAAAAATCAACAACTGGGATAGATTCAAACTAAAAAGCTGTCTCTCAGCAAAGGAAACTCTCAGTAATGTGAAGAGAGAGCCTACAGAGTGGGAGAATATCTTTGCCACTCATACTTCAGATAGAGTGCTAATTTCCAGAATCTATAAAGAACTCAAAAAACTCTACACCAAGAGTACAAATAATCCAATCAACAAATGGGCAAAGGAAATGAACAGACACTTCACAGAAGAAGATGTACAAGCAATCAACAGATATATAAAAGAATGTTGAACATCTCTAGTAATAAGAGAAATGCAAATCAAAACTATCCTAAGATTTCATCTCACCCCAATTAGAATGGCTATTATCAGGAACACAAGCAACAATAGGTGTTGGCGAGGATGTGGGTAAAAAGGTACACTCATATATTGCTGGTGGGGTTGAAAATTAGTGCAGCCACTCTGGAAAGCAGTATGGAGATTCCTCAGAAAGCTTGGAATGGAACCACCATTTGACCCAGCTATCCCACTCCTTGGCCTATACCCAAAGGACTTAATATCAGTATACTACAGAGATACAGCCACATCAATGTTCATTGCTGCTCAATTCACCATAGTCAGATTGTGGAATCAACCTAGATGCCCTTCAGTTGATGAATGGATAAAGAAACTGACATATATATACAATGGAATATTACTCCGCCATGAAGTATGATAAAATTATGGCATTTGCAGGCAAATGGAGTAAATTGGAGAATACCATGCTAAGTGAGATAAGCCAATCTCAAAAAACTAAAGGACGAATGATCTCGCTGATAAGCGGATGAGGACATATAATGGGGAGTGGGAGGGTTAACGTTTGTGTTAGAGTTAGTTTTAGGGTTACGGATAAGGAGGGTGGTAAGAATGGAGGAAAGGAAGGACTGTATAGAGGGAAAAGAGGGGTGGGAGGGATGGGGAAGGGAAAAAATAATACAATGAATCAAACAACATTGCCATATGTAAATTTATGATTACACAAATGGTATGCCTTGACTTCATGTACAAATAGAGAAACAACATGTATCCCATTTGTTTACAATAATAAAAAAAGAAGCATGGTTGATAACAAAGAATCTTATACCCAGCAAAACTATCTTTCAGATTTGAGAATGAAATAAAATTATTCCATGAAAAACAAATATTAAAATAATTTGCAAATAGAAAACCTGTGCTACAGAACATCAGCAAAATATTCCATGAGTTGAAAACAACAATTTAAGTATGCAAAGGGAAGAAGTACCCTAAATGTAAGACAAAACAAAAAAAAAGAGAAAAAGAAAAACCAAGTCACATAAAAACTAAAAATAAGCCAAAATTACCAGAAATACAAATCATATCTCAATAATAACCCTGAATGTTAATGACCTAAGCTCATCAGTCAAAAGGTATAGACTGGCAGATTGGATTAAAAAGAAAGACCCAACAATATGCTGCCTTCAGGATACTCATCTCATAGATAAAGACATCCACATAATAAAGGTGAAAGGATGGGAAAAAACATACCATGCACATGGACTCAGGAAAAAGTGGGGGTTACTCAGGTAAAGTGGACTTCAAGTCAAAGTTAGTCAGAAGGGACAAAGAAGAACATTTCTTACTGCTGAAGGGAACTATCATTCAGGAAGACATAACATTTGTAAATATTTATGTTCCTAATGACAGCACATCTATGTACATCAAAGAAACTCTTCTGAATTCCATGGTACAAATATACTAACACAATAACTCTGGGTGACATCAACACACTACTCTCACCACTGGATAGATATTACAAACAAAAACTGAACAAAAAAAAACATGTAACTCAATAAAACAATCAATAACTTAACCTAACACACATATATAGAATATTTCATCCATCAATGAGCAAATACATTTTGTTCTCAGCAGCACATGGATCCTTTTCTACAATAGAACATATATTATGCCACAAAGCAGTCCTTAGAAAATCTGAAAAATAGAAATATCACCTTGTATTCCATCAGGGCATAATGGAAAAAAAATTACAAATCAATGACAAAATAAAAAACAAACTACCCCAACACCTGGAGACTAAATAATATGCTACTTAATGTAGCATGGATAACATAAAATATGAGGGAGGAGGTTAAAAAATTATTAGGAGTAAATGAGAATGACAATACAACATATCAATATCTCTGGGACACTATGAAAGCAGTTCTAAGAGGAAAATTTATTGGATGCAGTATATTAAAGGAAAGAATAAAAAGTCAACAACTAAATGACATAACACTACATCTCAAAGCCCTAGAAAAAGAAGGAAAGACCAATACCAAAAGTAGTGGAAGACAGAAAATAATGAAAATCACAGTTGAAATCAATAAAATAGAAACTTGAACAATTCAAAAAATTGACAAAACAAAAAGCTGGTTCTTTGAAAAAGTAAATATATACACAAAAACTTAGCCACAGTAATGAAGAGGAATTAAATAATTTAAATTACAAACTTTGTGATGAAAAAGGTAATATCATGACAAACACCACTGAAATATATAACATAATTAGAAGCTACTTTGAAAATCTATACTCCAACAAAATTGAAAATTTTAAAGACATCAAAAAATTTTTGAGACATATGATCCTCCCATACTGAATCAAGATAACATACACAATTTAAACAGATCAATTTCAAGCAATGAAATAGAAGAAGTCATTAAAAAGCTTACAAACAAAGAAAAGCCTGGAACCAAACAGATTCTCAGCTGAGTTCTACAAGAACTTCAAAGAAGAACTTGTACCAATACTCCTCAAAATATTCCATGAAATATGGAGGAAACTCTTTCAAATTCATTCTATGAAGCCAGTATCAGCCCTGACACCAAAATCAGAAAAGCACACATCAAGGAAAGAAAACTTTAGACCAACATCCCTGGTGAACATAGATATAAAAATTCTTAACAAAATTCTGGAAAATCACATAAAACACTTATTAAGAATGTAGTGCACTGCAATCAAGTTGGGTTCATCCCATGAATGAAAGGCTGTTTCAACATCTGGAAATCAATAAATGTAATTCATCATATCAATAGACTTAAGGTTATGAATCACATGATTATTTCAATTGGTGAAGAAAAAATGTTTGATAAAATTCAACACCATTATATGCTGAGAACACTAGAAAAAATGGAATTGTAGGAACATTCCTCAACCTTGTAAAGGTTATCTATGCTAATCCCACACACAACATCATTCTTAATGAAGACAAACTGAAAGAATTCTCTTTAAAACATAGAAAAAGACATGATTGTGCATTTTACAACTTCTATTCAACATCGTCCTTGAAATACTAGCCAGAGCAATAAGGCAAATGAAAAAAATTAAAGGGATGCAAATAGGAAAAGAAGAATTCAAGCTATCACTATTTCCTGACTACATGATGCTATATTCAGAGGATCCATAAAACTCCACCAAAAGACTTCTAGAACTCAAATGTCTGAATTCATAAGTGAATTCAGCAAAATAGTAGAATATAAAATCACCACACATAATCTAATGCATTTCTAGTCATAAGTGATGAATCTTCTGAAAGTGAAATTAGAAAAACTACATTCACAATAGCCTCAAAAAAAAAAAAAACACTTGGTAACCAATCTAACAAAGAGGTGAAAGATCTGTACAATGATAACTATAGAACCCTACAGAAAGAAATTTTTAAAAGCCTTAGAAAGTTCTCCCATATTCTTGAGTAGGCAGAATTAGTATTGTCAAACTGGCCATACTTCCAAAGGCTCTATATATATTTAACACAATTCCAATTAAAATCTCAATGACATTCATCATAGAAATAGAGAAATTCATCATGAAATTCATCTGGAAGCATAAGAGATCAAGAATAGACAATGCAATCCTGGGTAGGAAGAGTGATGCAGAAAGTATCACAATACCAAATCTTAAACTCTGCTATTGAGCAATAGTAACAAAAACTACATGGTATTGGCACCAAAATAGACAGACGGATCAAAGGTACAGAATAGAAGACACAGAGAGAAATGCACATAAGTACAATTACCTCATACTAGATAAAGGTGCCAAAAACTTGCAATGGAAAAAAGACAGTCTCTTCAACAAATGGTGCTGTGAAAACTGGAAATCCATATGCAGTAAAATGAAATTACACCTCTATTTCTCACCCTCACAAAACTCAACTCAAAATGGATTAAGGTCCTAGGAATTAGACCACCTAAATAATCATAATGATTTAGGACCAGACTTTTTAAAAAAGGCTCCCAGAGCACAAGAAATAAAAGCAAGAATCAAAAAAATGGGATGGATTCAAACTAAAATGCTTTTTCCCAACAAAGGAAACAATCCATAATGTGAAAAAAAGAGCCTACAGAGTGGGAGAAAAATCTCTTCTACATGCACTTCAGATACAGCACTAATATCCAAATTTATAAAAAACTTACAAAACTTTACACTAAAAATGCAAACAACTCACTGAGTAAATGGGATAAGGAGCTGGGCAGACACTTCACAGAAGATATAAAGGTCATGTGTGAAAAAGTAGACCTCATATCTAGTAATAAGATAAATGCAATTAAAAGCTACCCTAATATTTTATCTAACTCCAATTAGAATGGTGATTTTCAGGAATACAAGCAATAATATTTGTTGATGTGAATGTAGGGAAAAAGATTCACTCATACATTGCTGGTGGGGTTGAAAATTGGTGCAGCCACTCTTGAAAACAGTATGGAGATTCCTCAGAAAACTTGAAATGGACCCACCATTTGACCCACCTCTCCCACTCCTCAGTTTATACCCACAGTACTTAAAATCAGCACTGTACAGTGACACAGTCGCATCAATTTTATAGCAGCTCAGTTAATGATAGCTCAATTGTATAACCAATGTAGATTCTCTTCAATTGATGAATGGATAAAAAAAACTGTGTTACATATACACAATGGAGCACTACTCAGTCATAAATAAGAATAAAATTATAGCATTTACCTGTAAATAGATGGAGTTGGAGGACATAATGCTAAGTAAATATGCAAATCCCCCCAAACCAATGACTGATTGTCTTATCTGATAAGTGATGAGACATAAAAAGAGGGGTAGAGGGTTATGTGAAGAATGGTGGAACTTTGAATTGTACTTTGAAGAAAATGGGGTGGAAGGGGGTGGGGAAAGAGACAGTGGACTGAGACAGACATTGTTAACCTTTGTTATGTATGATTACACAATTGGTGTGAGTCTACATTGGGTACAACCATAGAAACAATGGTTGTACCCCATTTGTGTACAATGAATCAAAATTCAGTCTTTAAAATATATATATATATTTTAAAAATATTATCTTGTCAGGGTATTTGTCAATATTGATGTTTCAATAATGATTGATCAATGCAGATTCACTCATATTGACCCATAGGGGTAAATTTGTTATTTACTACCCATTTGGGTAGAATTTTCAATATCAACTCTTTGATGTATATTTGTCAATATTGATTTATTGGTGTAAATTTTTTCATATTGACCAAACCAAATAGATTACTCAATATCAACTCAAATGTTTTGAATCATTGACATCAACTCAACTGTGTAGATTCATTGAAATTAACTCATCCTTCTACATTTGGCTATATTGACACATTGTGGTAGATTCATTGATATCAACAAGATCATTGATATCAACTCTGGTTTAGATTGGTCAATAAAGCCTAAATAAGGTAGATTCATCAATATTAACCTGTCAGTCTTGATTCATCAATATTGATTTGACAGGATAGATTTATCAATATCTACTCATTGGTGTAGATTCATTGACTTCTACTCAGTGACATAGATTTGTAGATATCAACCATAAGGGGTACATTTGTTAATATCAACCCATCAGTGTAAATGCATAAATATCTACTTGTTGTTGTAGATTCATTGATATTGATTTCTCAGGGTAGATTTGTCAGTATCTACTCTTCAGTGTAGATTCAGTAATATTGACCAGTTGGGGAAGATTGATCAATATTGGCCTGTCATGAGATTTGATGATATCAACTCAACTGAGTGAATTCATCAATTTTAACTCATTGGTAGAGATTCATAGAGATTGACTCAATGGTTACTTTCATTGACATTGATATGTTGATATTAATTTGTCAATGTTGATTCATTGATATTGACCCATCAAGGGACATCCTTCAATATTGTGTCTTCTGTGCATATTTATCAATATCAACCTGTTGAAATAGATTAATCAATATCATCACTTTGTTGTAGATTTGTCAATATTGAATCATCAGGATAGATTTGCCCATATTGACCCATCAGGCTTCATTCCTCAAGATCAACTCTATTGGTTAGATTCATTAATATCAACTCTCTGATTAGACACATCGATATTAACTTAACTGGTTCAATTTGTCAAAATGTCCTCATAGGTTTAGATTCGTTTGTATCAACCAATGGGATTAGACTTGTTGATAACCCTTTGGTGTAGATGCATCAAAATATACTTTCAAGGTAGATAAGTCCATATCAACTCCTTGAGATAGATTGTTCAATATTGACTCTTCTCATTAGATACACCAATATCAACCCATCTGTGTAGATTCATCAAAGTTGAATCATCAGCATAGATTGATCAATAGTGACACTTCAGTGTAAATTCTTTGATATTGAGGAGTCTATTGATTTGATGATGTAGGTTCATTGCTATAGAATTTATGGGGTAGAGTCATCAATATTGAATCACCTATGTAGATTAATTGGTGTAGATTCATCAGTTTTGATACATCACTGTAAAGTCATCAAATTCAACTCAAAGATTAGATTCACCAGTATGTATTCATCAGTGTAGATTCATCTATACTGATTCTTCAGGGTAGTTTTGTCAATATTGACTCTTTGAGATAGATTCCTAAACAATAATCCATTAGGGCAGATTGATATTGACTGGGCTGGGTAGATTTGTTGATATCAACTCATCAGTGTAGATATGTTAATATTGATATGTCAATATAGACTGGTGTAGATTTATAGACAATGACTCATCGATATTGATGCATCAATATTGATTCATTGATGTAGATTCACTGATATCAAGCTACCAGTATAGATTTGTCAATATTGACCCACTGGGGTAGATTCGTCAATATTGACTTGATGGTACAGATTTGCTGATATCAAATTGATGGTGTTGACCTATTAATACTGATTCCTCAGATAGATTTGTTGATATTGACTCATCAGTATAAATTCATCAATAGCAATCACCCAGGGTAGATTTATAGATGTAAAATAAATGGTAGATTCATTGATACCAACTCATCAGTATAGATTGGTTGATATTGATTTGAAGGCATAGATTTATCAATGTTGACTCTTCAGTGTAATTCAGTCAATATAGATTAAATGGGGTATATTAATCAATATCAACTCAACAGGGTAAATTTGTCAATATCAACTTGTCAGGGTAGATTTGTTGCTATCAACCATAGGGGTAGATTCACATTGACATTATCATGTCAGTGTGTGTTTGTTGCTATTAAATCAATGGGGTAGATTTGGTCATATCTACTCATTGGTGTTGATTCATTGATACCTGCTCATCATTGTAGATTTCTCAATATCAACCCATGGGGTAGATTGATCAATATCAATCATCAGTGTAGATTTATTAATATCTACTTGTTGGTGTAGATTAATTGATATCAACCCTTAGGGGTGGATTCATCAATATTAACCATTCATGGTAGATTTGTTGATGTTTATATGTCAGTATTGATTTTTCAACTTAGATTCCTTGATATTGACCTGAAAATGTAGATTTTTCAATATCAACTCTTCTGGATGTATTCATCAATATCAACCCATTGGTGTGGATTTGATAATATATATCACCAGGGAAGATTCATTGATATTTAATCATCAGGATACATTCATCCATATCAACCCATTGAGGTAGTAGAAGGATTAATGGAACTGGTGAAACATTGTAATTTTCTAGCATAAGAGTTCCTCTATTCCCAGAAGATTTGTGACTGAGATCAAGGTTAGAGCTGAAAGGACTCTAGCACAGAGCCTCCTAATGCAAGGATTTACCACAGCAGCTAAACATCCTGGTCCCTTGCACAGGAAAATTCCCAGGCACCAGTCATGCCCCAGCTATGAGACCATCAGAGACCCCCAATCTCAATCACTGTTCTACCATCCTGTCACCACTCTGCACAAAAATGTACTCATTTGGGTAGATTGGTCTATATCAACCAATGGGGACAGATTTTTTGATATCAACTTGATGGGTTAGATTGATTCAATTGGTTTGATTTGTTAGATTTGTCAAAATCAATTCATTGGGATAGACTCATCAATTTTGACCCATTGAGTTGATTCATCAATATTGACTTGATGGTATAGATTTATTGATATGGATCAATAGGGGTAGACTTATCAATTTCAAACTGTAGGGATAGATTTGTCCATATCAACACATCAGTGTAGATTCATCAATATCAACTCATTGGGTAGATTCATTGATATTGATGTATTGATATTGATTCATTAATGTAGATTTGTCATTATTGTCTCATCAGTGTAGATGCATAGATATCAACTCAACAGGGTAGATTTGTTGATATTGATTCTTCAGTGTAGATTTATAGATATCAACCCATTTGTGTTGATTTGTTGAAATTAAACCTATGGAGTAGATCCATTAATATTGACCTGTCAAGGTACATTTGTCAACATCGAACTATCAATGTAGTTTGGTCAAAATTGACCTATAGGTTAGATTTGTTCATATCAACACATTGGGGTAGAATTGTCAATATTGATACAAGCATATATATTCATAAATATTGACTTGTGGTAGATTGTTCATTATCAATATGTCATTATCAATGATATGATGTAGATTCATTGATGCAAACCTGTTGGGTAGATTTGTGGATATCAACTTGTCAGTGTAGATCATCAATATTGACACATTGGTGTACAATCATCATTATCAATCCATTAAGGCATATTCATCTGTATTGACCCTTTGGCATATATTGGTGCCTATGACTCTTTGGTGCATATTCATTGTTATTGACTTATTTGTGTAGATTTCTCCACACCAACCCATTGTGCTAGAACAGTCAATATCAACTTGATGGGATATATTCACTGATGTCAATCATAGGTGTTGATTCATGAATATTGATTCATTGGTGTAGATTCTTTGATATCAACCAATTGGAGCAGATTCATTGATATTGAGTCCAGTGTAGATCCATCCATATCAATCCACTGGGATAGATTCATCACTATCAACTTGATGGGGTAGATTCATTGGCATTGACATTTGTATGTTGATTCATCTATATTGACTCATCAGTGTACATTTGTTGATATTGAACTATCTGTGTTGATACATAAGATATTGATTTGTCAGTATTGATTCATAGATGTAGCTTTATTTATATTGAACCATCAGGGTATATTCATCAATATCAACTTTTCTGGATAGATTCATTGTTATTGACCTAAGGGTAGATTTGTTGATATTGACTTTTTGATGTATATTCATCAATATTGAATCATTGGTGTAGATTCTTCCTTATGTACCCATTGGGGTAGATTCATCAAAATTGTTTCAATTGGGTAGGTTTGACAATATCAACATGTCAGTGTAGATTCTTTAATCTAGACCCATTGGTCTAGATTAATTGATATTGACTTGGTGTAAATTCTTCAATGTCACCTTAAAGCTTCAGATTCTTCAATATCTACCTGTCAGTGCAGATTCATCAATATTGACTCGAGGGTTTAGATTTATCAACATTGACACTTTGGTGAAGAAAAAAATATGTGAACCCTTCAGCATAGATTTGTTTGATATTGACCCATAGGCATACATTCATCAATATTGACTCATTGGTGTAGATTTGTTGATATTGACTTGTTGGGGTATATTGTTCAATATTGATTTGCTGAAATCAACAGTTTGATATAGATATGTCAATACTGACATAATGGGAAAGGTTTGTCAATATCTACTCACATGCATAGATTTGTCAATATTGGACCATCAGTATAGATTCATGGATTATGACTTATCAGTTTAGATTCATTAATATCTACTCACTGGTGTAGATTTGTTGATATCAACACATTGAGGTAGATTCATCAATATTGACTCAGTGGAGTTTCTTTGTTGATATTGACACATTCATGTAGATTCATTGATACAAACTCTGGGTTTATTTGTTGATATCAACTCAGAGGAAAGATTTGTTTATATTGATGGATTGATATTGATTCATCAATGTAGATTTGTTGATATTGGCTCAACATGGTACATTCATCAATATTGACTCACTATGATAGATTCTTGATATCCACAATTTTATATAGATTCGTTGATATCAACCCATTGGGATAGATTAATCATTATCAACCAGTCATGGTAGATTCTCTGATATCAACTAACCTTGATAGATCCATCAATATTGATTTGTTGAAATCAATTGATGATGTAGATTCATCAATATTGACTAGTCCATGTACATTGGTTTACAATGATATGTCTGGGTACATTTGTTGATATTGACTCTTTGGTGGAGATTTGTAGATATCGCCTTACAGGGGTAGATTCATCAATATTGGTTTGTAGGTATGGATTTGTCAATGTAGATTCATTGATATCGACCCATTGGGGCATATTTTTTGATATCTACACTTCTGGGTATATTCT